>NC_142404.1:4535547-4841001 GCF_059441095.1 Idiotropiscis lumnitzeri | reverse complement strand
CCCATGAAGCAGCTGGACGACATCGCCGTGGCGTACCACGCGAGGAGGATGTCCTACTGCGAGGTCGGCCCTGACACACGTGATGCAAATATGACGGACAATTTTGCCGTAACCACCAACCACCCAGAGGGCCACCTACCTGTCGGCATTCTTGATGATCCACCAGTTGTTGACGTCCTTGAAGGCGTAACAGGTCACCTGCTGCTGGTGAGAACTGCCGCGACCATTCTCATACCTGGACATGCATGCACGCACACACGGATACCACATACAAGCACATATAGTATGCACATGCACAGACACACACATAAATACACATGCACGGACGCACGCAGTGTTAGCAAGGTGCCACCTGATTAGCTGGCTAACTGGCGGCAGGACACCTGATTGGATAGTTGGCTTTGTGGGAATGCAGCCAGCAAGGGATTGGCTGGGAGGCAGAGCTTCTCAAAGTCACCTGACTACCATACGCCACCTCCAGAGGCTGACCTTGTGTGATCCGTGACAGACCGCCCTGAGTGACACAATCAAACAATCACTCAATCAGCATCAGATATTTTTCAGTCAAAGTGTATGTGCGTGCACATGTGTATACATGTTGTGTGAGCAGGCGTGTATGTGCATGTGCCAATGTGAGTGTCTGTGTACGTACGTATACGGGATGCCAAGATTTGACAACTAGTCACAATTACCTTGTCGATCAAAATCATGGACAATGAACTCTACGCATTAGGGGTGCATGATTTTGAAAAAAACCCAAAAAAAACTAATTGCGATTATTCAGACCAATATTGCGATTAGGATTTGATTTGCGCTTTTTGTATTTTACATGTTAAAATGCATTAAAATGCTACTGTTATCAGTTTCTGCATTGACTTGTTTTATTTTATACACTCTTCAACTTTTCCTTTACACTTGTCTCTCATTTCCTCTGTCGCCACTGCAGCATATCCGCTCATCTCCTCCACTGCACTCTTCCTCACGCATTCGCACACACACCCACACGTCACACACAAGCTTGTCACAATGCTCGCAAAACTACGATTGGGAGTCAGTTCAGGTTCAATTTGATCAATATTATAATACAAATCCCTCATGTCACCGTTTGATGAAAAGTACCATGCTCTCTCTTCTGGCGATTATATTGTATTAGTTTTTTGGAGGCTGGAAAAAGAAGCATATTCACCATTGCTTGTATCAGACATGCACGATCACAAGTTACAATGTTGCCATTAGTGCTGAAAAGATGCTCTGAGAGGGAGCTTGTCGGCGGTACGCACAAATTCTTACGAGATAGTTTTCCGCAAGCCAATTTTTTTCATAACGTGAATGCTACTGTTTTAGCTTAGCATGTGAATGACCGCTATTTTTTGCCTCCCCTTCATCGGTTTATTTCGAATCTGTTTGAGAAGCTTCATACTCAAATCGGTGGAGGTGTTTTAAACGTTTAAATAAGTTGGTTGTGTTGCCTCTGGATCTGATGGGTTTTTTTGTTTTTGTTTTTTGATGCGGTTCATTTTTGTCAAATCCACCGTACGTCCAAATAATATACGTAACGCCCGTCTATAGCACGAGCATCTCCCTCTCCTCATTTACGGCGACAGAAGTTACTTCCATTACAACCACTTCGGTACACGGCAATCACAGAAAAAAACTGAGGTGCACGCGTAGTGTGTTATTGTCGGACTGCGCTGACTGTAGGCACCGGCGCACAGACTAACACGTGGTAGCAAACAACACTGATTGGCCAGCGCCATTAAGACCCGAGCATCGACAATTCTGGTTGGCTAATTCATCTGTCACTCAAACGCCAAAGGTTAGAGGAGAGAGGAAAAAATACAAAACCTCACTGTCTTGCGATTAGATAAATCGCACTACGTCAAACCTCAATGTCGATTAGATTTCGACTCATCGTGCAGCCCTACTACGCATGGAGATGCGTTTAGGGAGAGCCGGCCGGCATACTGACATCTAGTCGCTAAGCCAACACAAAACATAACATAATCAAAAATCCTTAAGATATGCTCGCTATCTGCTGGAATTTTGTCCAGTTACTGTAAATAACGTATTTCCTTTCTAATTGCTCTAGTTAGCCAAGGTTTCTCCCAAAACTGCCTCTCAGCCTTATGAGCTGTAGCCGCCTTTCTGTCCTTGATGCACATGCTCAGTAGCAGTAATCTGAATCAGACATGAAATCGTGGGAATGAGTAGCTGGATGCTTGTGTGTGTGCGCGCGTGCGTGTGGGGGTGTGCGCGCGTGTGTGTGTGTGCACGTGTGTACCTCAAGGCTGGCTTGGAAGGCGGGGCTCATCAGCTGGTCATGTGGTCCAGTGCGGTGTAGAAGAGTGAGGTGCAAATAGAAGCAAAGGACGTAGAGCACGAGAGGAAGCACCAGCAGACACATACCACGACCCACACACTCAACTAACACACACACCTAACACACAGAGTCAGACGTGTTACAGTGCTTCTGGGGATATTCAGTGTGTGCATTTGTGTGCATGTGTCAAACTCACGCCGCTCAGACGGGTATTGCCAATCATCTTCCAGCAGTGCACGCAGGCCAAGCTTACCAGGAGCAGGTAGGAAAAGGCGCCAATGTACTTCACCCTGAACATACAAACACATGCATGCAGGTCACATTTCTTGCGAGAGAGTGTCTCTGTGCGTACATGTGTGTGTTTTTGACCCAATGGTGGCAGCGCAGGACGTTCCGGTAAGAAGGAGCCAACTGTATCTGACAGGCCAGCTGTGATGGCACACGTCAGAGGTCATAACATGTCCTCCCTGGAAGCTTCAGAGGCGGTCTGGTCTCACCTGCTGGTGGAACGGTAGAAGCGCAGGTAAGACAGGAAGGACAAGAGGATGAAGAAGATCAGGATGCATTCCAGTAACATCAGCCGCGATTGGACAATCAGAGCGTTGTCTGCAATTAACAACAGGGATACCTCAATTTCAGATTCCAATTTTCAACTCTCAATTTAAAACTGCATGCGCACGTTTGAGTGTATCACATTTGGTTGGTTACCTAGCAAAAGCAGCAGCGCTGCTCCTAACGCTGACATGTGACCAAAGCCCATCTCCAGAGTCACGCAATACGCCAGAGGAACGCACAAGGCTCCACATACGGCTGGGAGGACACGCAAACTCCACACGCTCACACCGCATGGGTACTCTGTCAAGTTAAACAAAACACACGCATGCAATCAACAATGTAAAACACACACACATGCACAAAGGTGTGTATTGTCTTACCTGCTCCTATTCGGTCCCAAGTGTAGTTTCCATCAAATCCTCCTAAGTAGGCTGCAAAGTGCACACAGGCACGCACGCACACAAAAACACACACTCGTTTGAAGACATATTTCTATTCATTAGCTTTCGAGTCAACATGAGACTGTCGCTGTTTTGCTGTTCTTCTGGTATATAATGAATATATATATATATATATGTTTATGTGTTTCAGTTTGTGTTTGAATTTTCTACTAATTTACATATATAAATAAAGTTGTATTGTATGTATTGTAAACCTATGACAAACACACAGACAGGTATTATGGTCGTCATGGTAACCCACCTCCCAAAGCCAGGATCATGTGACCAAGTGGCGGGCCGCTGTCATCAATGAAGAAAATTCTCTTCATGTAAAGAGACACAAACTGGCCGTAGTACACTTCGTCAAAGCTGCGTACACACACACACACACACGTCTCATTATAAGACATTGAATGTATATTTGAGATGATATTGTGAAGTGTGCTAAATGAGTGATGCTTACACAACGGCGTTGGGGCGCGCCAGGCGGTGCACTCGGGTCCAGAAGGCGAGCACGGACACCAGGACCAGAAGCAGGTCCACGCGGATGGTCACCACCAGGGGGAGCTGCAGCGCCATCTTAAATACTACACCAGTTGGTTGATGAGAAATAAAACAGAAAGATAGTTACACTGCAGTCACTTGACATATAGTGGCACATTGAGAACTGGGTAACCCACCTCTAAAGATTTTTGATGCAAGTTTTTTGGATTTTTTTTTTGCTTTAATTTTGTGAGCACAAACTTGAGATAGGAGCATTGGTATACAGTAACTAGGGTTGTGAGTTGAATGATTTATTACTATATATTATAATATCAATGCAGAGGCGTCAGAATCGATATTGCATAGTCTTTAAAGTTTCCTGGCGCGTCTCTGAAAGCTGGTCCGTGCTGTGCAGTGCGCAGACATTTTGACCAGGCACAACACTGGAGCACTAGTATGTGTATTTTTTTTTTTTTTTTTTTTTAATGTAATGGGAAAGCCTTATCTGGACATGGAACACTCCAAATCTGCATCTTCACCTAAGCCGACATCACGCTGTGTGCCATGAAGTAGCTGTCGTAGCACAACAAGAAAACAATCATGACTGACTGAGGGTTATAGGACAAAATCCATCCATCCATCCATCATCTGTACCGCTTGTCCTCACTAGGGTCGCGGGGGGTGCTGGAGCCTATCCCAGCTATCTTCGGGCAGTAGGCGGGGGACACCCTGAACTGGTTGCCAGCCAATTGCAGGGCACACAGAGACGAACAACCATCCGCGCTCACACTCATACCTAGGGGCAATTTAGAGTGTTCAATCGGCCTGCCATGCATGTTTTTGGAATGTGGGAGGAAACCGGAGTACCCGGAGGAAACCCACGCAAGCACGGGGAGAACACGCAAACTCCACACAGGATGGCCGGAGCTGGGATCGAACCCACGCCCGATGCTGTCTCTCACTGTGAGGCCATCGTGCTAACCAGTCGGGCCACCGTGCCGCGATAGGACAAAATTTGCCTCTTAATCACATTAAGCTAAAAAAAAGAAATAAATAGATCCATCCATCCATTATCTGTACCGATTCTCCTCACAACGGTCGCAGGGGGTGCTGGAGCCTATCCCAGCTATCTTCGGGCAGTAGGCGGGGTACACCCTGAAGTGGTTGCCAGCCAATCGCAGTAAATAAATGTATAATAAAAATAAATAAAAATCACAGCTGCACATTTGTCCAAGCCCATATAACTCAGACGAAAATAAAGTGATTCATAACAGAAACCACTGCGCCTCATTTATACACCAAAGTAAAACAACGTGCAATCTGAAATGAGATTTCAGAAGCAAGCAGACTACATTACACCTACACAATACGAACAAGCCTCCACATTTCGCCAGAATGGGAAATAGTTCCACACATACTCGAAACCAGTTATGTTTGACAGCCACACCAGATCAAATGTGATGGAGTTACTGCTGTAGGTGTTTGATGAGTTTGAATAACAGGACAACACCACAAATATGGCTATAGCAGCAGAGCTTGCCAAATTAGGAAAATGTTATGTAATGTTATTTCTAATATTGCAAATTGCTTGGACTAGGTAATTAACTAGTGGTAGCTGCTGACTAAAGTTATGCCATGATCTGAGGACTGTTTTCTAAAAATTTAAAATATCTCTATACATTACCTTGGGGGGATATATGCGTATCGCGATTCGCATTGTATAGTAAATTTGTTGGCAATATGCAGCCATAATTAACGACAGCTGTCTAGTGTGGTGTTTCCCCAGGTTCTGACAGGTTTTTCTCCCCTGCCAAAATAGCAATGTTTACATTTGGCACAGTGCATTGTGAGATGTATGTCATCAACATTCAGAGCTCTGATTATTACTTTTTAAATACTACTTTTCCATGAGTAAGTATTGTAGGCACAAGTGTGTTAAAATTTGTTTAGAGTTCTAATTGTCCGTTATACCAGTGCAATACTATTGGTACATTGGCTTTCACTAGTCGAGCACTTACCTTTGGTCCTCAAAGCAATTAACACGGTTTCCTCATTCACATCCTGATGAAACAACATCAGGAGCAACTGGGGGTTCAGTATCTTACTCAATGACAATCCAACATGGTCACAAGTGTTGAGCATCAAACCACCAACCACCGGGTTTAGAGATGACCAACCTATTATTTCGGTGGCTATTCGTTTTATGAGAATTTATGAAAAGCATTAATATGTGGGCTGATCTGTATATCAACGTTGAAAAATGAGTATAGCATCTTTGTTAGGGTTGGGTCCTATATTCGAGGACTATCCCCGGGTTCTATGAGTAGGTCAAGGTGGCCCTGTTCATACGTTGTTAAATGTTGAAGTACCTTTCAGTTTAGTTCTCTGTACAGGTTATTTAAAACTGGCAATTTAAAAACTATATTGAGAGAAAATCGTGCTAACAGAAGATGGGAAGATCATATTCCCTTTTCTCCATATGTCCTAGCCCTAGGTGTAATTTATTTATTGTTTTATTTTACTTTTTACACAGGTACTGTGCCGGTAAATATACTTAAGTACTATTATTTTACACAAATAGTTTTGATTTAATTACAGTATGCAATGTGAGTACTTTTACTATCACTGCGAAGGATGTATTGCGTCGTCAGTGTGAAGGATGAATACAATCTCGCATCAAGACGATAAAGCGACAACAGGTGCTATCTGCCTCGCTAGCACGCGAATGTCGCTTGACGATGGCAGTCCATGCTAAAGCCAATGCTCACAATGTGCTCACAGCGGTGCCGTCAAGTCAAACGTGTCGATCGGCTCATACTGGCCACGAAGCAGCAACCAAGCAGCCAGCCATGCGGTCCGGTCCGGTCCGTTGGTCTCGGTCTCCTCCTGCGCTAACTCGACGTTAGCTTGGTAGCGACGTTAGCTTGCGAGCGACGTTTCTGTGACGATTAGTAATGCCTGGGCCCACTCATTCGCTACTCTGCCAGCAAACCTGGCCGTTGCCATGGAAACAACAGTTCCTGATTGCGTCTCTCTACCACAATGGATGACGACCAATCGATAATCACCATTAACAACATGTATTCATTTGTTATTTTTATTCCTTTTATTTTTAAATTACACAATGTTGACTTAGAACCACACGCTTGCTGCCGTTTACTATGTGGACCATGACGTCATCAGCTTGTCTGTCTTCGCTTGTGCTATCTCATTTTACGCACACACACGCACTCGCACTTATATATGTCGGTTGTTGAGCTTTATTTGACATTTTGACAATGAAATGTCATCTGATTAAAAACGTTTTGACATGAGTATAAAAAGAGCGGTCCACATAATTAAAATTTCCCTGACCATTGCTCAGACGGACGTGACATCAATTTTACCCGTGCACACACACACACACACACACACATTTGAATATTTGATGTGTGTGCGCTCAACACCATCCATTCATCAATTATTTGAATGGCTTATCCAGACGAGGGTCACGGGCCTATCTCAGCAGTCTTTGGGCAGTGCACCCTGAACTGGTTGCCAGGCAATCACAAGGCACACAAAGATGAACAACTATTCACTCTCACAGTCACACCCCGTGACAATTTTGAGTGTTCACTAAACCATATGGATGTGAATGTGATCGGAAATGGAGTACCTGGAGAAAACCCATACCGATACGGGTAGAATGAAGGATGTGCAAAACAGTCGGTCACTGTTTCACCTCGCTCAAAGCGATGTTCACTGAGTACAATATCTAGACAAAAGTATTGAGTCAGTGTTATTTCTCTTTTCCCTCTATAAAGCTTACAATATTTTGGGTAAACCTTCTACAAGGATGAGGAGGAATGAATCTTCATAGAACAAAATGGACCTAAAACATTGCCCTCACAATAAAGACAAAATTATTGGGGTTTTTATACAGAACAAGAAGTGAAAAATGAACAAAAGATAGAGTTGATACCCCTCCACACCACCCTCTGGGATACCTGACTGGCCTGCATCTGTGGTTTGCAATCTGGTCCTGGTGCAGACGGCTCCATGAGACGATGTTTTGTCATGAGATGCTCTGTACCAGGCTTAGGTTTCTTAGTCATTCATAGTTCTCTTACCTTTTACTTGCGTATGTTTGCATATATGTGTTTGTGTCCTTTTGGGTTGCATTGTCATGTATGACAGTGCTCTATAAATCAAGTTTGATTTGATTGATTAATTGGTTGATTGATTGAGTGATTGATTGATAAAAGGGTGAGAAGGAATAAAACCTAACAGAAAATGAACATAAAACACAGCCCAGTGTAAATATACACATTCATTCATCCATTACAATACACAAAATAGACAACAGTGTAGGGCTCATTCAAAAATAAAAAAAAAGTGTTGTTCTCCCCAATTCTGAGCATACTTCATACCTGATTTTTGAGTGTGTGTGTTGTGTGTACATGATCCCTTTCATGCTAAAGGTTATTTGATGGGCTTCTTTCTTCAACACCATACTCATCCAATAATTCCTTATTGAGCTTGGTTTGTGCACTAAGGCCTTCCCCAAACTGCTCCTACCAATGTCAAAGCATAGAGTTGCACATGTCTTATTAGGATGAATAATTAAGATTTAATTGATCTGATTGATTAAGCGATGCATGATATATTTGTCTAATTAGTGTACATCTATGCATATTGTGTAAAGTGGGGACAGAATTAGCCCACAAAAAACCTGATCCTGTCCTACTTTTGCTGTCACAATCGGGACACTTCCTGAACACTGTCATTCTAAATGTGTGTGTGCGTACGTGCGTTACTCCAAGCAGCTACAGCTGGGGCAACACTAACACAAAGTACTGAATCATACTTCCTAGCAACAAGCACTCATGCGCTAAACCAAACTGAGGAGGCAGCAGGTACGTCCATTGTCCTTTTCTTAACAAAGTTTTCCACCATTAAGTATATCCTCAGATCCATCACTGGGATGATCATATCATTGATCCTGGAATGTGTGAACTCGTTTAATCGATGTTTTTTTAGATGATATGGGTAGTAACACCATGAAGGATTTGTCGCTGTCGCCGCTGAGTCGGGGGTGCGGTCGTGTCATCACAGCGAGTGCAGGCGATCATGGCCGCCTTGACGTCTGCTTCACACCGCAGGTGCCCAAATGTCAAATTTCTCATGAATTGTTAGCATTAGAGGAGGCAATGGAAGCATTGATGTCCACTTAGTGTCATTTATTACTTTATTCTTGCTTGCTCTGACCTCATTCATATTAGAAAGGAACTAGAAATGATCACCGTGTTTACCACCAACAATTTTGTGGCTTTTTTTTTTTTACATGCCTGATAAAAAGTAAACTGAAACATACACCAGAATCTTTTATGTTAATCGTGCAAATATCAAAACACTTGACAAAATAACAGTTAAAAAAATAACTGTGAATCTTTGTATCATTCGTTCTTTCCCTTTCAAAATGCCAATCAAAAAAACAAAATATGATTCTGTTTGTGAAAAATTGCATGATGGTTCATGTAAAATTTCTTTCTAAGCACAAAAATACACACACAAAAAAAAAAAAAAACGGGCCACAGGACCAAGGTTGATTTTAATTTTTAATTGGGTGTGTCCAGTGGCCCGTTTTGTAATTTTGTAAATGTGATCCTAGCAAAGCTTCTGAGTGAAGTTTTTGTTTTTTGATTGCCAATTGAAAATAGCACACAGATTTAGGCCCTTGTAGATGATGTGAAAATTCGCTCAGATGCACTTTAGGCAGGCCTTTTTTATTTAGTTATCTATTTATTTATTTGCATATCGACTATGCAACATTCAAACATAGCATAGCGTAACAATTTCAGAACTATTTTCTTTTTAGATGGTAGCTGAATTTGCTTGTTTAGTTTTTTTTTTAAAACTAAAAATAAAAGTCAGGGAACACAGGTGCTTGGGATTGGATGTATCTTGCGCAACAAATATATAGTTAAATGTCAAAGAAGCTATCTGTGAATGTAGAGTCATTCACATTTTCCTAACTTCTTATAGAGTGTAATATGATCTTTCTAGCATGCGGCAAAGTTTGTGGCACAAGCACCAAACTTTAATTAGTTTGTCATGTGAACATTTTTTTTTAAATAGCATAATTTAGCTGTTACAACTGAATCATATGTTGATCCTGTATGCCACAAAACATACACATATGAGATGCATAACATAAAAGTATTTTCCAAAATCAAGTATGACATTCCAAAAGTCTTGAACAGTGGCTTGTGAAAGTTTTAGATCACCTTGAACTTTTGGACATTTTGCCACATTTCAGGCTTCAAACAAAAAGACATAATTTTTTTTTTGTGAAGAATGAAAAGTGTGAATATGTTCTCCCAAATACCTCCCCACGTCGCGAGTTAATACTTAGTTGAACCTCCTTTTCCCGAGATTAGATTAAATAATATTGCATGCCACACACTTTTCAGTTTTTTTTTAAATAAAAAAAAATCACATGAATTTTAATGCACTTCGCCTTTGTGTTCCACTTCGTTTTGATTCTTCACAGACACGCACACACACAAAAAAAAACACATTTCATATTGTTATGTTTGAAGACTGAGATTAGCCAAAAAGTCAAAAAGTTCAAAGGGCCGAACATTTTCACAAGCTACTTTGCATTTTGTACTGTTGTTCATATTGGTTGTTTGTGCAAAATGGACATGGCATGCAATCGTACATGCAGATAACCAACCAAATTTGTTCTTTGACAACACAAAACAGATGAACACAAAAATTAAAGTCAAATATTCATGCAATGTTTTTATGAATTACATGTACTGTATTTGTAAAAACACATTTATTTTATTTATTTATTACAACACTATATATATATTTTTTTGTTCTTAAAAACCTTTAAAATGCCTACTGTTATTACAATTATTTTCCTCGCGGTAGATAATAAATGTGATTTTTTTTGTCTTACAAAAAAATAGTATCTAAATTTATCAAAGTCTCTTAAGACATCTGGCATTCTAATGATTGTGATATCCATTATCCGAGCCGCTTCACCTCACAAGGGTCGCAGGCGTGCTGTAGCCTTTCCCAGCTGTCTACGGGCAGTAGGTGGGGTACACCCTGGACTGATTGCCAGCCAATCACAGAGCACACAAAGGTGAGCAATTCATGCTCACAAACACACCTAGAGTCAATACAGGGTGTGCATGTTTTTGGAATGTGGGAGAAAAAACGCAGTACCCGGAGAAAACCCATGCAGGCACGGGGAGAACATTCAAACTCCGGAGCCGGAATCAAACCCTGCACCTCTGAACTGTGAGGCCTTCGTGCTAACCGGTCGTCTACCGTGAAGGCTGATTTTGACATAATGCATTTAAATAAGAACAACTTCAATCCCTAAAAAAATCATTAAAAGATACTACCCCAATAGGACTACTACATCTGGAAATCCCATGATGCTCTACTGCGTCTGACCAACAGCGGAAGTCTGCTCAGATGTGAAGAGTCAACCATCCCGAAGACATACAGCACTCGCCGGGGACCTCTGGTTCTTTACTCACGAGTACGAAAGACATTCACCTCGCCCCCAACCCGAATAAAGAAATATCCAAATTCCTTTAACTTTACAAGGACTCAGCAAAACTGTGCAAAATGTCTTTCTGCAGGACTTGGTCACGCTAGGAACTGAATGTGGGTCACGGGTGCCAGACAGGAGGAGGCGGATCACACGGCAGTACACGCAAAATGTTGACCAACGGCTAACCGCGTTCCTCTTGCGTCAGCAGAATGATCAGGTTAGCAGGAAGTGACCACAGCCTCTGCCTTTCACTCCCTATGCGCTCAATCGTCACTTCATTATGTACACCTGTACTGTGTAAGGCAGAAGTCATTTTTGAAATGCGAGATACTTCTTGGGTACAAAATTTGTTGTGTCTATATTTATTTGTCATATAGGATTGGGCATGGCCTGATGTCTCTCAGTATTTAAACACGAGTGGCTCAGGGACACGTGTCAAAGCTTTCAGTCATGCCATGCTCTGTGTTGTGACCAGAGCTGGGCACTTGACCCTTTTTGCCAGTTAGTCCCCCGCCATCTGCCCACGACCTAGTTACTGGTCCGGCCTTATTCATAAAAATTGTCTGCTCTCGTCACTGTCAGTGCATCACCAGCTATGAACCTCACCCTATGTCACCAAAAATGTGTTAAAAAATTGAGTACTCAGCCTAAAAGAAAGGAACACTGGTAGAGAATAGCCCAGTCCAGCAACGTAATGCAGAAGATGAGGAATGGTTGGTCCGCTTGTGCGCTACACACTCAAACCACATGCTGTTAGATATCCCATTATTACCTCAAGGGATACAATACAATTTTATTCATATAGCATTTCACACAGCTGGAGGTGCAACAAAGCACTTTCCATACGTCATCTTTTAAATTAGCAGGTAATTAGTACACAAATTAAAACACATGAACACATTTACAATAGATGCCAGAAGAGGTCAAAGTTCGAAAGCTCAAGAATAAAAATTAGTCTTCAACTGGGTTTTAAAATTGAACAGAGCAGGGGTTTGCCTAACATTTGATGGAAGCTACACCATCTGATTATTTTGTCACGCTGTTTGAGAAACTTTGCAGAGTCAAAAACGAAAAACAATGACATCAAAGATTTATGTGAAATCTACAAAAACTAAACACAAAGACATGGCGAGAACCACAGCGGAAGTTGGATGCCAAAAACTGCAATAAACACACAGAACGTTACTACACAACGAAGAAATGCTTTAGAAATGAAATCATTGCAATAACTTTGTCCTTGGAAAAAAGAAAGTATAGCCAGATTTAAGACAAATAATATCCGAGGAATAAATAAGACTATGGAACAAATGATCAAGATGATGTACAGTTGGTAAACAATACAATAATCCGGTGTCTTCCTTCCGCTTCTGCTGCACCTATAAACCAAGATGATTGTCATTGTCAGCACGCGTTGCAGGAGGCTCTGTCCTTCAACCCTCACCAAAGAAACTGTCAAAAACTGTCAGTCAGAGAAACAGGAACGTGACAGTTTGGGACCCCTTGCAAATCTCGAGGCCTCGGGTAATTGCCTGTGTTTGACAATTGGCATGTCTGCCCCTGCCGGGATGTAGTCGACCTTTTTCCTGGAATCTACTAGGATAGGTTCCAGTGCCTTGAAACCCTGAACAGGATAAAGCTTACAGAAAATGGACAAATTTGACTGTGCATGTCTCCAACCTAGTTGACCTGGCGGTTTGCCACACCGACCTTACCTCCACTTCAAAACATCCATCGTGCAAACGTTTCCCAACATTGCGCCACCCGAGAACACCACGATCCGAAGTTGCTCAGTGACCCTGCAGAAACAAACTCTCCTTCGGAGAATCTGACTAAAGGTAAAGGATGAAGTGAAGATTTGCTTAAAACATCATAATCTGGTCGTACCTTCAAATCAGGTTTGTATGCAGATGTGAATAAAGTACACAGAAGTGATCGGACAATCCGCTTGGATCTGGTACTTGATCTTCACACTTGTATAGATCACATAACCCTCAAAGAGCCAGAAGAACTTCAGGTAATACAAAATACATTTAATATGTTTGCATCTTGTAATTTGTTCCTCTTGGTCCAAAAGTACATGAAATGTGAATATTGTACCTTTTCTAGGTTTCCACTCGATTGACAATATTTAATTGCCTCTTTTCCAGGTCAATGTGTCGCATGCTGAGACTTCGCAAAACAAAACAATTGACTTAACCCTTTTCTTAAGTCCTGAAGATGTTGCAACAGTCCCGGGAGGATCTGTGATTATGGTCAACCCTCAAACCTCAGTGACCAGGATCAACAATAGGAGAGGTGTGTGTGTGTGGGTGTGAGTGTGTCTATGTGCATGTGTGTGGATGCATGCACATGCATGTATTACCAAAACAAGGCAAAGAAATACAAAAAAATGTGGATAAAGTTCATTACACAGACATGTTGACATGTTCCCGCAGAGCATCTGTCACATGAAGAGCAGGAATTAAATCCAACCTCAGGTATTGCCTGGAAAGAAAGTCAGTCATAGCTGAAGTGTATGGTAAATAATACTGTGACGTGCACCCCACAGACTTAGTTCTTCCTCCTTTGAGAGCTGAACCTCCAGTCACTCCACAATCCTACTATCAGCACCCACCTGCTGTAAGTCCACGTTAACACCAAAGAACCTATTTTGCAGCAATCTAAGTCTAGTGCAATACGAAATCTAATTGTGTTCATGGGTGGAGTTTTCTTTGTTTTGACATTGCTAGACTTGGCGTAAGAAGAATTGGGCGTAACCGGGAGGTTTATGCCTTTGTGCCATTGCGGGTTGGAAGTAGTCTTTTCGCCGGCCAATTGTAGCGCCATCCCCCATTTGCACCAAAATCCGTCTGTTCAGAGTGCAGTACGTTAGGAAACTCACTGGTGTCCGTGCATAACCTTGGGAAGTCAACTACACTATCTCCCCTTGTGGGTGATGTAGTTGGCCTCGATTATGACATGGGCAATCGGAGACCGCCTTGCACCCCCTATCGTGCATCTGTGTACGAAATCCGGCCAACTCCCACACCCATTCCCCGCAATAGTGTTGAGGTCTCTACTAAAAAAAAGATGTTGATTACATTCCGTTCAATAATTTGATTTCTCCAATGACTCAGAGGGTTTGTCCCATGCTGTTGTCACGTTTGTAAAATAAAATCCAATTACTTCCACCTTGCATGTCTGCACAACGCCGAATTCTTCTGTCTAAGCCTTGATCAAATACGCTCAAATTGCGTCACACCACCTGTGCTTGGAGTTGAACCTGCTTTTGGCCAGTAAAAAATCAAATCTAATTTTTGAAACAAATCTGCAAACACGCCGGTAGGAACGACCAGTGATGCATAGTGCGGCTATTTATTCCGAAAAACGCTGAACTAGATCATTGCCCCAGCACAAAAACAACGATTTACATTTACATAATAAGTCATGTAGACAAGATGATGGATGGATTTGGGTTATAGCAAAATATCTATTGATTTTAAACAATATGTAACACAAGTTGATAAGGATACTGAAAATAAAAAGTTATTGACAGCTCTCCAGTCGTATCAATGTTCAACAGAGCATCTAAATATGTTCTGGCTCGATATCAAAGCTAAAAGCCGATTGATTTGAAATACAACTCAATAGAATTTTATTTATATAGCGCATTTCACAACAGCTGGAGCTGTAACAAAGCGCATTCCATATTTCCTCATATAAATTAGCAGGTAATTAGAACAGAAATTAAATACATAGCAGAATAAGAGAAGAACAGCGACAGTCTCATGTTGATGATGACCTCCACAACTTGTGTTTGACTCGGCTGTTTCAGGTAGAACGAAAGGGTTCAAATATTGAGGAAGTCCACCTGCCGCCTATAGAAGACCGCCATGTCACAATGGGGCATGCTAGCGGGACACGGACTCAGCCGGTGGTCCGAACAGAATCAGGCTGTCGGAAGGCCTCCCATCACCGTCCCCTGCTTCTTCCTTTGTTACTCGCTGTCAAAAAATATGGTGATAAAACATTGTCTTGATGGTGTTTGTACTTGATATGTATAAGATTGTATTATTCTTCCATCATATAGAACAGCTGAATTGTCAAAAGAAAGCAGCAGGAAGGGACAAAACTGGAAATCAATTCTGTGAGGAGATGCTACAGCCTGGGCAACAGTTTAAGAAATCATCAGAAGTTCTGCTGGGCCTGGCGGATGGTGCATCAAAATTGAGCATTATTTTTAATTATTAGTCTTAATGCTGATAATTTCAATTTACCTTGCTTTGCGCTATCCTCTACTCCAAGGGTCTCCACCTCTTCCAGTGGGAGTGTTGGGATGCGTTGCAGGATGCAGAGGTCCAGGCAGGCAGAGCTCCTCCGCCTTTTTACATAACCGATTACTCAATCTCCATGATTCCTGTGATTCCAGCGACGCTAAGAGAAGCGTGGTCAGGGGGGTTCTCCCTTTGGAGCTGAGAGGTACAGATGCCTACACAGATCAAAGCATGACATTGCTGTGCAGAACAGTCCACACAGTAAGTAGAATTACTCACGTGCTCATTAATCTTGTGGCCTGTTGTCAGACTTGCAGAACGGTCAAGCTGTTGGGTGCATGATTCTCGGCCCTGATGGGGAAATTATTCACTTGTCACTGTACGACAACTACCAGCACCGAATCCTTGGTGACGACGACAACATAGAGCAGCAAGGTGAGTCAATCACTTCAAGCCATGTAAGTCATTTTTGCAATTTGTGTCAACATACATCAAATATGTTTGAATATAACTGAAAACATGTGCAATGGCTGAGAAATAAAATACTACAGAATTGTTGGCATTTAGTGTTGAAATATCTTTCACCTTTTCAATTTTTCCGAATTTTTTGGGCGTCGCTAAAACGGAGCCCAGTGATGTACAGTAATCCCTCGTTTATCGCGGGGGATACGCTCAGAAAATAACCCGCGATAGGTGAAATCCGCGAAGTAGTCAGCTTTATTTTTTACTGTTATTTTACAATGCAATACTGTACAGCTGAATGAAACAAAAAATAAAACCTCTTCTCAGGCCCAAAATTTTTATTAAAAAAAAGCACTTTAAAAAAACCTGCAAAGCAGCGAAGTCGCGATAGGTGAAGCTCGATATCGCGAGGGATTACTGTACTTGGAACCCTGGCATAAATCGGTATACCGCCACTCTATAAATTCTTCTCGCCACCATTTCATCTGCGGCAAACGCCACAATTGCAATTTACTAAGTAATAACTTGTCTTGTTTCTACCATAAGAACATGCAGGAAACTTTATGTTTTAGTTGAATGTGTTTTGTTCTATTTGTCGAGATGATGGCGAACGGGACGGCTCCACCGCTGGTACGTGAGCCACATAGTTTTCTAGTCGGAACTGGCATCTACCTAGTGGGCGACCTCTTTCGCTGGATCACGGACCAGCGGAGGGGCCATGACAGATTTTTTTTTGCCTTATGTAACAGCCGCTGGTACCGGCGTCTCTCACAAATATCCAATATCTTGAAATAAAGCCGCCTTACCACTGACACACTTTAGGGAAAGTTACCAACAATCTTTCTGAATAAGGCCGAAAAAAAGGTCAAGTGCCCAGATTACTGTATTTGTCGGCAGGCATTTGAGCACATATGTGAGTGACGTGTCAGCTAAGTATTGAGCTGGTTTTGTTTCAAACCTATTCAATGGTCACTCATCTTCATTTTAACTTTTTTTCACTTTACAGAGTCTTTAACATTTACCTTAGTTGTAGATTGAGGAAAGGGTGATGTTTCCGTGATTATATACCAGACGCGCAGTTTCTTGGCAAAGGGTGTTGTGGTCCACGTTTTCCTTTTATGTGTTTTTTTTTTTTTTTTAATCGTGTGTAATTTTTCACTTAAAATGTCAAAAGCATTAATTGGGGTGGTAGTAGTGAACATTAGACAATGCTGCCATTTGCCCTTCACAGCTTTCCAGGTATTGTCTGCAGATGGCGAGATGTTACCATGTGTCATGGTGTTGCAACAAGAACACACACAATCTGGTATGTACAAAAAAAACATGCAATCACCAACTGGCCCTGCTTCCATTTTATTGTACAATGTCACTGTCACTTGATACCGGTCTATTTTTTTTTGTGCGCAGACAGGGCTTTAATAAGCACCTCTGCTCTGCAGCAATACCACTAACTGTATACATCATCTATACTTAACACGTAAGATGAGGTTATTGGGGGGTTGCAAGAACTCAGAATTCTTTGACTTTCTGTTTGTATTGTTTTTTTTTTTAAAAAAAAGAGTAATTCTAATAATTCTCAATATGGTTGCCACCAAGAGCAAATTGGGGTTTCGTAGCAAAGGCATTTAAGAAACATACATTGGTTCCTTCAGTTTCATTGGTTCCGTGACTAAACTCATAATTTCAATTTTCCCTATTGAACCCCAAAAACACCACACATTTTTTGTTGGGCTGGTTGCACATCGATTGATGTGGTCCAAACTGATTAAACTGTTGCGCAGTGTACAGGGTTTGGCAAGCAGTTTTCATGAGTGACTAAACATCAGCCGCTGGTTGTTCTGTGATTTAAACTTCAAAACCTCCTATACACGGTAACGTCCAGCATGACAGACAGAAATGGACCAAATTTTCAAACAGGCTTGCACCAAAATGAAAAGAACGACATGCAAGCATTTACGCATACATGCTACAAATATAGAGCTCCTTATGTCAAACTGTACCACACAAACTTTTTTTTTTTTGCTTTTTCCTGCTTAAAAAAAACAAATCCCAGTGACATTTTTCTAAACATGTTGTTTATAAAATGTTGTTGTTTTTTTTTTCTCTGTTTAGAAGAAGATGGGAAACTGAACTTAAATGTACCGTCTGGGGATGTTCACTATTGTGCACCGGTTAAAACTGTGAGTTATTCCAATTAATTTACAATTTTGTGATATTTTAACACAACTCAGCTTTGTTCATTTCACATTCATGGCAGCCAAACAATATTCTGAATTAATTGTTGTCTAAATAGTGTTTAGATCTTCACAAGTCTGCAGAGTCTGATATAAGACCAAACAAAAGCCACGTTGATTTAGGTAACCCATTCATACAGCCATCATCCATTTATCCTCTTTTTCCAAATTACTGAAGTCAGTCCTTCTTGTCTTAGTGGTTACGAGAAATGAAAGCGCAAGGAGAGCAGAGCCAACAGAGGAAAAACAGGAGGAAAACAATAGAGATGTTAAAAACAAAGTCATGAAATCTTCACCAAGGGAGCAGGTGGAGGAACCTGCAGAAGGCAACACTGAGGAACAGGAGGAGGAAGAATCAGGACATCTGCCAAAAGCCACTTCAGGACTGACTGATCAATTTAGGAACGATACGATTAATACGCCGGAATCTGGACTCAGGTATGAGCTTTAGTCTAAAAAATTTAATTGAAATGTGGAGCCTCCAAAGTAAAATCTGTGACACCAGTTAATCCATTTAAAATCATTTAAAGTGAGTTCTACGGTTCCATGGTGTAATAGTTGCATAAATATGCAGTCAGATGCCGTTAGTTAAGTAAGTTTGTCCATATTATTGATATGCAGTTTATCGCATTGATTATATTGTCCTGAGCAGCCAGATATTTAATTTTATTTCACCGTAATTTAACCAGGAAAGGTCCCATTGAGTTACAATAAATCTTCTCATATAGGCAGTCGTGGCCAACATGAGACACAAGCCATAACTAAAAAAACTATACAACAACCTACCCATTCTTCACAATGGAGTGCTAGACAGAACAAAGGCAAAAATAAATACCAGGCTAGATAAATAAATCATAGATAGGCATCAATTACTCCCAAATTTACGTTATCCACGTCCCTGTCTCCTGCCAATACTACTGTTGATTTGTTCAATTTTAGAGGATCCATTGTACCGAATACGTTTATTGAGAAACTAAAATATTATAAATATAAACTAATATAATTGGTTTGAAGTGGACAAAGTGAATTAAGTTTCCCATCCCTGGTCTACTGTTTATTTAATTAAAACGGCATTATATACAACCAAAAACGGGCTGAAAACAAAAAGGAAATGGCCCATTTGTGCACCTTTCTAACCATAAACATTAAACTTTACTCAATTTAGTTTATAGTTTAATAGCTTTTGAATTAAGGTACTCTATCCCCCAAATATATCATTAAAATGTGCCCAATTAAAGTGGCTACAAATTGTTATCCTACATTTGAATCAATCAATCAATCGATCAATCAATCAAACAAATTGAATTAATATGGCGCTTTTTTTGGCCAAAAAATGCAACTCAAAGTGCTGTAGAATAAAAACATCCAAAATGCAACATAAAAACAGACGCCACCCTCACTTCTAACATACACAAGGACATATATCCAAGAGCATGCCAGTGCGCACAGACATACACAAAACCTGTTAAAAAAGAATTGGCAAGGCGCAGAGAATCCATATGAGAAAAGAGTACCTAAGGGGAAGTCATCCACACTGAGAGAAGTAACAGCCCACAACCACAGGGTGCGCCACCATCACAGAGACCCCCGGCACAGATTGACCAGGCAGACCCTAATCATGGTGCAGATGCCTCCGGTTCCCCACCACAAGGAAACACTGGAGATAAAAAAAAAAATGACAACGCTAAGACAAAACAATACAATAAATTAAGAAGTAAAACACAGTAAGATTACATCATTTAAAAAAAGTCCAAAATTAAAAGAGGAAAATAAATCATTCATAAGCCTAACTAAAAAGGTGTATCATAAGTCTCCTCTTAAAAATTGGGTCGATTCTTAAGGTTGTTTTTTTTTTACCTTTTTTCTGATAGTGTACAAATTGGCTGGTCTACAGCCAATCACAGGGACGGATGTAGTCATCCTGGTAAAAATGTATCTTTGATAGGTATGGCTCACCAAAAAATGTAGTTTTGTGTCAGCATGGTGGCAAAGTATGAATATGCATCATAAATCAACAACCTCTAATAAAGGTTGCCTGATGTAGCCAAAAGCAATGGATGCATTAAAACGGTCAAGTTCCGTAGAAGCAGTCATTAAAAAAAAAAAAAAAAAAAAAAGACTGACTCTTTGAAATGTTCAGAATAATTTAGCAGTAAGATCTGCACGTTGGCATTAATGGCATATGGTCATGTAGGAGAAAGGACGTGCAAACTGTCAAGTCACAAGCAGAAGGACTGCTGAGATCCAGAAAGAACAAAGCTGGAAATGTGAGCAAGCAGAAGAAAGAAGAGAGTGATGCTCGCCAGACTAAAAGCCACTTAGACGACAAGCCGATCAAGAAAAATGCAACAAAGACACAAAAACATTCTGTGGTGAGTCATGAGTCGTGTGTTCTTTTTTTTTTTTTTTTTGCCTAATGCATGATTCCGTTTCAGAAAAAGAAGAGAGGCATTAAGGAGAGAGAGAAGGGTGCGACTAGAACAAAGGAAGCAGCAAAGGAAGATCAAGGAAGAAAGGAAGAGTCGACCAGAAGAACACGACGAATGAAACTAAATCACAAAGATGGTAACACAATATCACAGCATCATCACATACAATATAAAAGTATTGGGAATAGGGTAAGGTTATTACAAAAACATTTTTGTTGACAAGAAAAATGAATAATGAAAAAAATGTCATGTCATTATCCACACCGCTTATCCTGTACAGGGTCGCGGGAGGGTGCTGGAGCCTATCCCAGCTGACTACGGGCGAAAGGCGCACTAGAGCCTGAACTGGTCGCCAGCCAGTCACAGGGCAGAATGAAAAAAATAAAACCCCATATTATCTAAAAAAATAAATAAATAAATGAAATCTAACTGTAATTCGAGTAAAATTGTCCTTCTTTTTCATCTTTGCCAATTAATAAACACAAGTTTTCAGGGTTCAAATTGTTGCACGTCTTTAAGAAGAAGGAAAGATTAAACATTCATTTGAGAATTCTTTACTTTATTACGCAATAGTTAGTGTCCTTTTTTTTCTTATCTTACACTCAACAAACACTACATATATAATAAAAACAAAACAAACTAATTTAAAAAAACTAAACTAAAACGAAGAATTTTGAAAAAACTAAATCTAATGAAAACTAACAAACCTGCTCTAAAAACTAATTAAAACTAACGGAATTTAAACATAAAAGTCAAAATGAAATGAAAAGTAACTCCAATGAAAAATACAAAACTATCACAACCCTGGAAGACGTGGTCAGACTGTACACGTGAATGAACTTAAAATAACGACAGGTAGACTCACACACTAGGAACTTCCCCAAATGGTTCCCGCAAAGTTGGATGCATAAAATTGTGCTAAATGCTGAAGAATGACTGAACTTTATGCTAAGGAATTATTAGGAGGTTTGTCACAATACTTTTGTGTCTGAATACATTGCGTATGCACAGAGTAAGAATGAAAATGAATGTTTTTTCCTTCACATTTGCAGATGGTCATAATGTCCCCCCACTTAAACAACTAAATGATTTTCCGGGGAAAGGAGAGGTGGCAGCTGAACAGGAAACAGGCGAAGGCTTACATGTAGAATCCCCCAGACATTTTGCAGAAAAACCAAAAGCCGTCACCAGCATAGAAGAAGACAATGATTGCCTTTCCGCCGATGACAACCACAGCAGTGACAGCCGTGTCCATTCAGTTTGTTTCCAAATGTCGCCTCCTGTGTCCATTGGCCTCGATGCCAGGAGCTCGCCGAGGTCTTCCTGCGAGGATCTAACGGCCAACATGGCGGTCCTCACATCCTCTCAAGGTCAACCAACGTTGTCGTGCTCCACCATCATGGTAACCGAGGAGCAGCTGATGTTAAAACGGGTGAAGACTGAGGTTGGTTCGGAGCACAATGGATGACCCGGTAAATGGTATGTTTTGAAATTGTTGTGCGGGAGTCAGATAGTTAGTACGGCAAAACATCCAAAGCCTAACACGCCGAAAATTGAACAAGTTCACACATTCGGAAATCGTGTGAGACTTCAGTTCAGTGAGCAGCGAAAGGATGACCTTCATAAGTGTTTTTTGTCACTGCAGAAGGATAGGTGACAAAGAGGAATTGTGATGAAAGCCGTAGAACAGGAAATAGATCTAACCAAAACAAGCAGATGCTAATATACTAAATTCAGTTTCTTGGAAAAACTGGTGTGTAATTGATGCTCACCAAGTGTGGTACCGAGCAACAGGTGTAAAATTACTTTTTTACTGGTTGTAATAATCATCATTAGAAAGTTCCACATCCTCATTGCCTGTCATAGAACAAACAAAAAATATTTATCTTGAAAAGGATATCAAAGATTCTAACAAAATCAAATAAATAAATAAAAATAAAAAAAAAAGCCTTTAAACAATGTCTTAATGCGTGGATTTCAGACCTCCAGAACTGATGAGGAGAAGATCCGTTGTCAGGCTGAGCAAGCTGAGATACGGAGGCAGGAGGTAGAGAGGAGGAGGCGAGAGCAAGAAGAGGAAGAAAGAATGCAGCAGCAGGAGAGGAGGCGGACAATGGACAACATGAGGAACGAGTTGGAGGAGGAACGGAGAAGGAGAGCTGAACATCTCAGGTTAATACATTTTTTCAGTTTGTGTTAGAAAGTTTTCTGTTGCCGCTTTGTTTCGACACCCTTAGATTGAAGAAGTTGGCAGAGGAAGAGGTGAGGAGGAAGGGCGAGCAGGAGGAACAGGAGCGAGCCAGACAGGAGCAAGTGGAGCGAGAGAGGGCGAGGAGGCGACAAGAGGAGAGGAGGCGACAGATGGAGAAACTGCAGAAGATGAGGGAGGAGGAAGCAAGAAGGAAGAAAGGTGAAATACAACTACCAGTAAGAATAACAATCATTTTAAACAAAGCTGGGCAGTCTGTCCCAGGGGCAGAACGGTCCGGCTTGGCCGGACGCCCATTCTTGTGGCGGGTTTTGGGGGTGACAAATTTAAAAAAAGGGCTCATTTAACAAAGGCCAGAGGTTGATTTCAGTCCGACCCACGAATCCGCCCTTGTGCGTGTGATGAACCTACTTGCGAAATGGGCAGACCACAAAAATAGCCTCAGAACGCATCAAAAGCGCCACTACCAACTGTTTGTGTATGAAGAGACGTGAGGCAGCAGTGTGCGTTCAGTTTCCTTATTCTGACATCACGGAACCCGCGCCTCCAACCTGCTACTAGGGCATACCATTGCATTGGTCACGTTCGTGGAAAGGAAGAAAAAAGCCCAAAATAAGGTAAGCGAATTTGAATAGTAAATTAGACAGCTAATGCTGTTTAAATTAACCTCTGCCATTAGTTTTTCGCGGTGGTGTCATGCACGGACAAGGGGGACAGGGGATGGAACGGGGTCGGTGGCTATAGGGTCGAGGCCGGAAGGGTACAGAGAAAACGTCCGCAGGGCGGGGGACTGGCAGGCAAAAAAGGGTCAAGTGCCCAACTCTGATTCTAAATATTTGATTGTAGCTGAAGTGGAACATCTACACCTGGAGGAACTGAGGAAGGAGGAGGAGGAGTGCAAGCTCTTGCAGGAGATGGATGTGAGTGAGAAGGATGAGTACCTCGCTATGAAGGAGCAGGAGAAGGAGGTCAGGAGGACCAAAGAGGAAGAGCATCGAATGAAGGAAGAACATGCTTTGAAGGCCGAAGACTCCAGCGTGCAGGCGGATCTACTGACCACGTAAATACAGTGTTGTACTTTCTTGTGTTGCTCATATTATGTCTCGCTTATACTTTGTTCTCCATGCAGGCAGATGGCGCTGTCGCAGCAGCAGATGGCCTTCAAAAGGGGTCTACTGTTAGAGGCCGAGGGGATGGGACGAACCCAGGGTATCTCCAGGCCTTGGGTCTATTCCTATTTCACTTTGTTACGGCCAGAGGACCTGAATTCCACTGAAACGCAAGACACCATGCACTTTTAAGACTGCTGTGTCAAAAGTAACCCAAATGGAGTGAAAACGCTAACCCAGCACTGGGCCCAAAATGGAACCAGCCACTGCTGGGTTAGTGATACTGAGCGCATTGCATTGAGGATTTGACCTTGGGTCAAGATTTTGAACCAACAAGAGGTACTCACTATTTATACTGAAAGCCACCCAGAAATCAGTACAGCTGATTAAAAAAATTACTAAATGGACTACATGCATGGCAAAATTGCTACCGGTCTTCATTCATGCTCTCAGAAGGAAAAATAACCTAATTCTTTAATGTGTGTTAATATGAGTTTGTATTTAATAGTTCAGAGCTGGTGCTTTTCAAGATGGAAATGTCATCCAAAGTTGTGACTTTTTAATCCCAGGGAACTAAAGCAAGGGTTTTATTCAAATAGTAATATGACGATAATGAATGAACAGTTAGTTTTCTTTTCTTTCTTTCAGAATCGACTTATTTCTTAAATAATGTTGTGTATAGCAGTAAACTATATTAGAGAAGTGAAGCCAAATCCATTATAGAAAACCTCTGCTGTAATGTGATTTTATAAAATACTGTTTTAAAATGTATCTAAAAATTACTCCCTTATGTATTTGTTCTACATAGAGCTACAAATAAATATAAACTACAAAACAAAAGTTACTATTTTCGACATGAAATTTTAATATTTTAAACTTTTTCAAGTTAAACTAATCTAAAGTGAAGCAACACAGAATCACTCCAAAAGACAACTAAATATAAATATACATATGTAACACCCTAAATAAATAATAATAATAGTCGGGATGCGGGAGTACAGCATCTTTATCGAGACTCTAGACTTTCTCATCAAACTAAAATAATGGCTGTAGGAGATCTAAGTAGTTTTAGAATTCGGGTGGTCCTGGTGTTTCAGCAGGGGTGGGCCAACTTTTTGATTTGTGGGCCACAATGGGTTCTAAAATTTGAGAGCGGGACCAGGAGCAGATGGATGGAGTGTTTTGGGAACCAACTCATGAGGGGAAAAAAACACAGTATATAGAGAAAACATCTTTACAATAAGGGCTGCTGAGTCAAAATCAAGTGGAAAAGTAGAGTAACTCGATTTTTGTAAATATTTTTTGTATGGAATTACACGTTTTGTTTTCTACGCTCTGTTTTGAGCAGCGTTATGTTCTTTTTGTCTAAAATTGTTAAATATGTTATATTGGTTATTGTAATTAACCTATGTTAAATAAAAAAAACATTATTAGCTTTTTTTACGTTCACATCAAATCCGTTTGAGCGTTTCGCTTTGTCCTGCATGTCATTCCAAATTGGTAAAACAGTTATTCTTCTACTCCTCATATTGTACTGCGTTGCAGTACGAGACCCGGTTCAAGCGCACATGCAGTCTGCCATCTAGTGGTGAATGGTGGTGTGGCGATGAGGAACTGTGTCGGCCTGCAAATAGCAAAATCCATGTATATTTGACGCCCAATGAAATGCATGGAAAGTGGGAATTTATTTTTTGTAAACCTACAAAATTCATTCAAAACCATTGATGAAACCTACAATATAGATTTCCCAAGCAAATTGGGTGTTGGCCCCCCAACGTTGCCTCCCCCCCAAAAAATGAATCTGCTAGTGCTGTTCCACGAGTATTCGGGGATCCACTGTCGTAGAGGCAACATCCATCCATCCATTGCTGGAGCCTATTCCAGCTGTCTTTGGGCTGTAGGCGGTGTACACCCTGAACTGGTTGCCAGCCAATCGCAGATAGAGGCGACATGTTAGTATCAAAAATAAAAATCACTTTTATATAATTGTTCAACTGGCCTGTGCCAGTTCTGACAGATGCACCACAATGTGGATCATGGTGGCCCGACAAGGCACCACAATGACAGCAATCAACATTAAAGTGAGTGTGGTAAATTTCGTTGTGTATGTGCGGGTCTGGCTCAGCTCCCTTCCGGACAGGTCGCCGGGCAAGGTTGGCTTGGTGATGGAAAAAACCTCTGACACACACCGGTGGTTGGAAAAATATTTTATTGATCTCAGCTGATGTCAGAAGTTCCAGAAAGAAAAAAAAAGGTGTCCCCCTCTCGAGTCTTCCCTTGTTATAGGGAAGGCAAACAAAAGACATGAATATCTAATTCTCCCTTATTGCATATGCATTCTTATTCTGCTGCCCCTTAACTGAACTTTTCATAAGCCTCCTACGGTACGGACCCCCTCGCAGTTGCGACTCCTTGGCGCCAGACCCCTTTTCTGTAAACACCTACCTTGGGGCGTCGATGACCCCTGTTCAAATCCTTGACCCTTCTTAAATAATGTTGAGGCCCGATGCCTCTCGAGACTCTAACTTATGTATTAGGGAGGTCCAACACAAGACTTGGTATTCCTAAAAGCAACAATATCGTCATGGCCATAAAATAAGTTGTATATGATAGACCTTGTGAAAATACACTACATGAGCCTGTTGTATTGAGATAGAAAACGTGTAGTTAAAATGTGTAGATTAAGGTCATTTATTTTATATTTTTCTTACTCAACATTTTGAATATTTATACATACACCTGTAGGTAGTTTTAAGACCAAATTATTCAGCATTAGTACCAATCCGTGACTGTAAATCATCAACATATGACAGAGCTGCACAGATGCAGCAATGTTACTGAAACATTACCAGAAGCTGTATGATTAATAATCATTACTATTGGCAGGAATAAAGTGCTTGGTGCCCCAATCAAATTATGTGCAACAGTTCGCAGTTAACAGCAACCCATATAGAATGGCCAGTACAGAGCATTTATGTGTGGACGCAACAAATCCAAGCTGGTTTCTAGCAAAGCCCAGTATAGTGAGTAGAGCTCATTTGATTTAAAAATATCAGATTTGTCTGCAGTCGGAACAAGGTTATATAGACAACCCACATTGCAAGATTCTGTAGTCAACTGAAATTCCAACCTGGAACCTCTGACCATTTTAGGCCCTGAACAGAATTTGACTTGGGGGGGGGGGGCCCTACTTGACAACAATATGTCCAAGTGTTACAAGTGGTAAAAGATTACACTTAAATGTTATAATAATTTTTTTTCCCTTTAATATGTTTGTGTTTAAATCCCCATGTTTTTTCGCAGGCCACAAGCAGCTTTTTGGTTGGCTTATGCCTCAGGCCGAATCTGCACTAAAATACTGTGTGTCTCATGCCGTGTTGACACCGTACACCAAGCAATTAGTCAGGTTAGCGCACCAGCTGAAGCTCATAGGTAGCTGGGATGGTGCAAAATAGCGTGCATCAAGCAAGTCCCCAACAGACCGATTCCCATTTTTGTAAACGATGGTGTAATCAGGATGCGCAAGCACTACAGAAAGGACAGTGGGCTGTGTTAATATGAACACACAAGCTGACTAACTAAAACATCACAAAAATTACTACTACCTAAAATAAATACCCACAGCTAACTCAATTGCAAGACAGGGTGAGTAACGTAGCCAGCTAGCAGTCAGTTTGTTTGTGTTTTTGCTCGTTATATTACAAAATGACGTGCTAGGAGCACATTACACTGGGGATACGTTTAAGTTTCCCAAGTGTTCCAAGATGCCGTTCTTTTGTACCACTTGAGTGTGCGCAGGTTTTGATGGCGTAGGACAGAAAGGGGTCAATTGGAGCAGCAGTAAGAAGGGAAGTTGAATGACTGTTCAAAAAAAAAAAAAAACAGTCTATATATCCTTAACAAGCAGAGTTATGGATGAAATACGTTAGCGTTGAACAAAATGGAGAAAATCTGTAATGTAAATAATAAATTATCTTATAAGACAGAAAATGAGCGCCTCATGTATAAAAACTGTTCATCTCGCTGTTCTTCTTCATCATCAAAGCTTGAAGTTCTTTCAATGGGTGCATCCCTGGTGTCCCACGTTTCTGGCAGCATCACTGAGATGCTGCCATGCTCCTTTAAATTAACAGTATCCACATTTGATTGGTTAAAAAAAGGTTTCTCCTCTTCCTCCACATACCTAGACAAAATTAGGGAGTGGAGGTTAACGTCTTGATTGTCCATTTGTTCCTCCAAATTTTCCACCTCAAACGGGTGTATCCTCTCAGCTGTGAAACTAGCTTGGCCTGAGTTCAACAGATCGTCAGAGAGTGACGCTGCGTTTGCGTGGGAATTTTTTGATTCATCATTTAAAAAATTGTGCTCCCAATTCCATGTTTGAGGCTGGGGATTAAAAGCACTTAAAGATAAAAACAAAGAGTTTGAGTTTGAACTGTTGTTTGGTAGTGATCCAGGCAGAGATGATACAGGCAGTGACGGAGATGACGATGACGATGACAGTAAGTTGGAGGCCCAATACATTTTGTAACCACTTCCTTTTACTGAAGAGCTTTCTATATCCCAAAGATATGATGTTTGACAGTCCTTCTCTTCACATGGAGTGTGCAGTGTTGGTATAATTAGGGGGGAAGACAAGGATGCATTATGGGGCACAACAACCTGGAACTCTTGAATATGACGGATGGATGTCTATAAAAAAATTAAGAAATGAAAATATATTTAGATAAAAACAACCAAGCAGACACTTTTTAAAAAAAAAATAAAAAACAATGTTGGATAATTAATGGATGGAAAGTGGTTATATTAACGGTGGTCAACTTCGGGGTAGAGACGAGGAAGAGAAGCATATCTGTGCTTACCAGTGTTGTTTTCATCAACGATGACGAAAATATTTCGTTAATGCCCCTTTTTTTCATGACGAGAACGAGACGATGACGAGCTAAACATGGCTCTTTGATGATGAAAACATGACGTGACATAAATTAATTTTCGTTGACGAGACTGGACGAAATTGTTAGCGTGTGGTCTGGCAGACGTTCAGATTTTATGATATCCGCTTCCTATTGTACATGTAATCTGTCGTTCAAAAATTGCGATGCTGGTGCAACCCATCCTCGTGTGGGTACGCCCACCACCGGGACAACACGCACCGTCGCTCGCACTGGCACAACACGAACATGTCTGCGGTCATTCGGCTCACACACACTGACACGCTTTCGTTTGACGGACCGTGGCGACAGTGACACTCGGTAGGCCACTTGGTTCTTACCACAGCAAGATGTGACAATTAAAGAAGAGATATGTTTGATAAGAGTTTGTACTCGTGCTACTGTATTAGAACAAGTCAACTACGAGTCCATGTTGTTAACACATTTTTAATTTGTTTATTTATGTTGCTTTAAGTGAAATAATGCCAAATGAAATGTTTTGGTGCTCGGCTTATTTTGGAGCAGGCGTGGGCAAACTACGGCCCGGGGGCCACATGCAGCCCGTTAAACGTTTTGAACCGGCCCGTCGAAAAAAATTAAATGAACAAATAAATAATGTGGTGTGTCAAAGACATGTTGTTGTAATTCTTTTGTTCACTTTCATTTAAAATAAAATGTTGTTTTTTTTTCTCAGATGAGGTGGGGTTACCAAAACACTCCATCCATCTGCTCCTGGTCCGGCCCCTCTGTCAAATCTCAGAACCCATTGTGGCCCGCCAATCAAAAAGTTTGCCCACCCCTGTTTTGGAGCAATGAGCATTGATTCCACTGTTACCGCTTTTATCTGTTTGTAATGCAGAATCCTTAGTAGTGGATCAGAGAGTCTTTGCTATTGGGTGGAAACCTTGCATGCTAATTTTGAACTAAAACCGACTAAAACCTTGAGTTTTCGACGACTAAATTTACGAAAACTAAACCAAGACTTTTTTTTGAGTTTCCATCGACTAAAACTAGACTAAAACTAGAATAAAGCTATCACGAATAGGAATGACTAAATGTGACGAAAACTAATGAGCATTTTTGTCCAAAAGACTAAGACTAAATCTAAAATGCCCGCCAAAAACAACACTGGTGCTTACCCGTGTTTTTTAACGACATTGTGGCTGATTTAATTTTGTTACACCCATACTATCTGGACTACAACTTTAATCAAAGCAGACATTTTACTAAAGTTCACTTTTTAATGGTTGTGTTGTGTTCACAGCGGAGTAAGATGCACCGAGGACAGCTAAAGCCAGTAAAGCCACTCCAGCAATTTATTTGATATTCTAAAATATATTTATTAATAATTTTCTCTGCTTGCCTATGTATTGGTCAAGCCCCTCTTAAGCCTCACGAGGAGGCATAACTGCTCTAAAATCACTCTTCCTTCATCTCTCCTACTGGCTACACTAATTGATGTCACAGCGACACTAAACCCGAATATACATTTTTTTCAATGAGGGTGGCACTGCACCATGAAACGGTATTCCGTCTGTGTGCCGTGAAAACTCACACAATAAATGGGCTTGGCGATGGCGTGCCGCTAGTTGCATTGTGATAACGCCTTTCTTTACCAACCTTTGTCTCAATCCACTTATATAGTATTCGTGATTTATGGAGTTAGTGCAAGTGATGTGTGACCTCAACTGCTGGCTAACTTACCAGAACTGATGGCTCGTGAAGATTTCTCAGACAGACGAATCCAGTATAGCGGACAAGGATCACAATGATGATGATAGCAATGGACAAAAAACACAACACAGCTGAGATCACAGAATCTAGAAAGAGAAGAAACAAATGTTAACAAATATTTTATCTATTGAATGAAACAGATGGGAAATAATTATGAAGACAATCAGGGACATTATTCAGGAATACTTCTCACATGTACTACTGAAATGCTCTCACTCATGGTTGAATTGACCACTGATTTTTTATTTTTTTTTAAATTGTATAAATCGAATCACCCATGCAGTCACAAACAAATAAGTTAAAGGCTTTTTATCATTACAGCGTTTCCCCCTCTGTATAATGGACAGGCATTAGGAGGGTTTCCTTACACTTAGATACGTTTATACTGTGTATATTTGCATGCTTTTTATGAATGTCTGCTGCTAATGTTATACATTAACGGCTACGCTACGCCGCCGACTCTGTGTGATCTATATCTTTGCTGCTGTAACACCTCAAATTTCCCCATTGTGGGACTAATAAAGGACATCTTTATCTTCATCTTTTAACTCACACACCAACTGAATCAAACATACACACTACTGAAACGCTCACATACCAACCAGAATAGTTTTTAATCACACACACACATTACCGAAACACTCACACACACGATCACTCGTGAAATGCACTATCATCTGTAGCTTCTGTCAGGAGAGCATGTGAACCAAATGTTTGTTTAAGCTCATATTTATATTTACACTCACTGACGAGCCATGTCAGGAGGAAAAAAATGCATACTGTACGCTATATGGGATCTTCTTAACTCATTATCATGTCGTGAACTCATTCACTGCCAAATGTTTCCAATGCAAATGTACCCATTGCCAGCTGTTTTAGAAAACTGACAGGTCTAGATTAGGTGATTATTACCAAATTGGAAGTTGTTGATTGGATTCTACAGCAACTGAGGGTAACCATATCCTCAGAGGGGCCGCTATGAAGAGTCCGGCCTTGACCAACTGGGAAGGGACCCTCAACACCGAAGTAGTCAACCTGCAACGCTTCATTTGATTGACTTATACATGATTTCAACTACTATTGTATCGCATCATAGTATGTGTTAAATGTCGCCCACTCAGCAACCTGGGTCTTCATTCCATCCCATTTCTTCAGCAACTGGTTGGCACTCGCGCTTGTAACTGAGGCGGTTTCACACACTTACTGCCACTTTCCCCACGCCGCCGGTGTCCACGCCTCTTACGCCAGGAACGGTGCACTGTGCCTCTCATGTGTACAAAAGCGCGCTTACAGGGTGTTAAAAAGGATATACAGTCAAAATAAAAACAAATAATACGGCTAATGGACGGAATGATTCTTAAAAAGAATAGTTTGCGACCCTAGATGCAAGGGAAAAAACAGGGGATTCAGTGCTCAACTCCCCACCCCTTGGCACGCACATGGTCCTACACTTACTTTTTATAAATTGTGCCTTGAGATAACCTACAGTATGTTAAGATCAGGCAAAGTTGTATTCCATTTATTAACATTTACGTAGAATGTGAATTGAAAGAGAGAATGTCAAGTCAAAAGAAGGACCATTTACCTGAAGAATAAATCCCTGGGGTAACAACGCAATGAGGCTGGCTGAAGTTGGACACCCTCGGGACGAGGCGGTCAGAGAATTGAACTGAGATGCAGTAGCGCCTGCCCGGAGCCACGTTCTTCAAAACAGTTCCCTTCAGAGATTTGGTTTTCTGAAAAAACTGTGCCCACCAGCATAGACCCCATGGAAACATTACAATACAAGATTATTGCAAGAAAAATACAAGCTTTCACTCATATTAACGGGCTAAATTATTAACAACCGTCAAAAACAGTTAAATACCAATAACGGTCTCAAAGAAATTACTAACCTTTATTTTAATTTTATTTCGGCTATATGAACCTTAGTTTGCTCCTTTACCTCTCCACTCTCATTTCTAACTTGTAATCAAATTAACTGTGCTCATTTTGTGCTGTGTGATCATGCTGAAATGTGATTTTTAAGATTATATGAAAACGTCCATCGTGCCATAAATTATTTTGACGTGTGACGTGTATTGAGTTAGCTCTGTTGCTACACTTGAGTATCATCCAAACGTTTCAAATCAGCTCAGCTCGAAACAACAGCTATTAAACACTTCCATCCATCCATTATCCAAGACGCTTATCCTCACAAGGGTTGCGGACGTGCTGGAGCAGTCGGCGGGGTACACCCTGGCCTGGTTGCCAGACAATCGCAGGGCTCACATAGACAAACAACCATTCACACTTGGACATGGTTACAAGGATCTTGGGGTCGAACCCACAACCTCTGGGCTGGGAGACCGCCACTCTACCACTGAACTGAATCATTTACCTCCTTCTCTGACTTATGCACATGCAAAAATATGATAACTTACTACTACAATGTTACATTGGAGTCAGGTTTTATACGAACAGTAGTGATATGCCCTGGAGGGGGCAATGGAAAGATAAAGGATAAAAATAGGACAGCGGGGAAAGAGATCAGGATAAGGGTAGTGGATGGGGCAGTGCAGTTGGCACGTGGTGGGTGTGGCTACGTAACTTCTAAACACCCTTAGAAATTGAATGAAAGTGAGCGGAAAACAAGGTTTGCAAGGTCATAAGAGTTGTGTATGGCATTTAGAGCGTGGCCCCACACCAAGCTAACCAACTAAGTTACATGGGTGTGTGTATACAGACACATGCAAGTGAACAAGTAAATGAAAAAGTGAACAACATATTTCCTCTACACTTTGAATATAATGGTCCTGAACATTACCAGAAAGCTTCCTTCAAAACTGCTCTCGATCCTGAGTTGGTAACTGAGTGAGTTGTAGAACTCCCTCAGATGCTGCATTTCAGGCTGAAGGTCCACACACAGGTTTTTTCCACAAGGAGTCACAGCCACCACTGGCAGGTCCAGGTGAGCTAAAATCACACAAGTTAAAGAGAAAGTGAAGCTTGATTAAAGGAGGTGAAGTTTTCACTAACAAACTCAATGTATATATTTTTTGATCAGGAAACTGAAATTAGTTTTCGTTTTCTTTTTTATCTATTCATTTTTTAGAATTTAGGAAATAAGTGATGACTTGGAAAGAAAAACTACTTTTAATGCTTCCAAGAAAAATGCCCGACTCCATTTAGATCATATTCATAGATCAAAGAAGGCTATTAGAATAGTCTATGATTTAAAATACACTTCATATGTGGTGATTTTACAGTAATTCCAAGATTAATTTTATATTTAAGTATTATTCGAGTAAATACCTGTCACAAGCTTCACACAAAAAATTGTAGTTGAAAAATGTGATTAATCGCAATTAATTATGGAATATTTGCGATTAATTAGTTAAAAAATGTAATCGCTTGACAGCACTAAAAATGAGTAATTAAATGAAAAAAATCATTGAAACAATCAAGTTACCTATTGAAATGTAAATTGGGGCTACCCATTAGTTAACAAATGTCCAATATTAGCTTTTTCAATATATTGCCTGAATGGTTTCCAAATATTATCGGATTCATCCAGTTTATTTTTGAAGAAAATAAGAGATTCTCTCTATTGCCATTCACTGTCCCTTAGATTGGATCTATGCTCCAACTGTAGGTGGTTCATATTTTTTCCAATTAATAGCTATACTCCTTTTGGCCTATGACATGTAAAAGTCTATGAATGAATGAAAGAAAATCTCATAAAGGTACCAACACGACTACTGTTTTTTTATCGGATTACAAATCCTCCATATAGCTATTATATTCAACTCTTTCTTAAATCGTATAGTTCTTTAATGCGAGTGGTCCATGCCTGTCAATCTGTCTTTACTTGGATCCAGGGCACAGTTAAAGTCACTTGCTATAATAGATCTTCCTGGCAGTGCGGAGATTCTCAAAAACAAATTGTCAAAAAATCAGCATAATCCTCATTTGGTCTGTTAACAAAGTTGAGTCGAGTAAAAAGAACATTTCCCTGTATTATGAGAAATCTCCCATTTGGGTAGCCTGTCACTTATCAATGCTAAAAGGAATAGGTTTATGTATCAATCATTACCCTCCCTAGAGTTAGAGGAGTAGGGAGAAGAAAAAACCTGCCCTGACCATCTTTGCATGACCTTAATTGCCTCCTCATAACCTGTTTTATTTTAACAAGTTTACATAGACCTCTACAATTCCAAGAAACACATTGAATTAACATGTCATATCCAAACTATTCAATAATAACTTGTAAGGATAACACTTAAATACACAAAACCAAAATCAACCATGATTAGGTACCAAATTGTCACTAACTGTCTTTGATGGGCTGGAATCCAGGATGGGTCACTGGTCGAGAGGCCTTACCCTGCCACTTGGCTGTGACCTGAGTTATGTAGACCTCCCTTGGATCGGAGAAGGCCTCTGTCATGTTGCAAACCAATGGGTACTGGACATGCTGACAGACAGCCACCGGGACCCAGGCAGTTCCCCTATAAGACAAAATAACAGGAACGCAAGCAGATTTCAAGGTAAGACAGAAAACTTTTATTTGGGTAAAAATGAAGAATAGTGGGTCTATATTCTGATCAATTTCAATGCATCTTGAGCAATGTAATACATGAAGACGCAAGAATGCACACTAAAGTTGCAGCAGCTTAAGCAGGGAAGCCCAGATTTCTCTCTTCGCAGCAACTTCATCCAGCTCTTCCTGGGGGACCCCAATGCATTCCCAAGCCAGCAGGGAGACATAGTCTCTCCAGCGTGTCCTGGGTTGCCCTCAGGGCCTCCTCTCAGTGGGACATGCCCGGAACACCTCACCAGGGAGACGTTCAGGTGGCATCCTGACAGGATGCCCGAGCCACATCATCTGGGTCCTCTCAATACAGAGAGGAGAGAGAGGAGGGAGAGCCCTGACACCCCGCGGATGAGACTCATTTCAGCCGCTTGTACCCGGGATCTTTCTCTTTCGGTCACAACCCACAGGCCGTGACCATTGGCGAGGGTAGGAACGTAGATCGACCGGTAAATTGAGAGCTTTGCCTTTTGTCTCAGCTCCCTTCCATGAAGGACCAATACAGTCTGCGTCACTGCAGACGCGGCACCAATCCACCTGTCTGTCGATCTTGTGTTCCATTCTCCCCTCACTCTTGAACAAGACTCAAAGACACTTAAACTACTCCACTTGGGGCAGGATCTCATCCCCGACCTGAAGAGGGCACTCACCCTTTTTCGAATGAGGAAGGTCTCAGATTTGGAGGAACTGATTTTCGTCCCAACCGCTTCATACTCTCTGTGAACCGCTCCAGTGAGAGTTGGAGATCACAGCTTGAAGAATCCAACAGAATCACATCATCTGCAAAAAGCAGGGATGGAATACCGGGGTCATCAAACCGGACACCCTCAACCTTAGCTATGCCAAGTAATTCTGTCCATAAGAGTAATGAACAGAATCCGTAACAAAGAACAGCTTTGGCGGAGTCCAACCCTCAGTGGAAATTAATCCAACTTACTGCCTGCAATTTGTACCAAACTCTGACACCGGTCGTACAGGGATCGAATTGCTCATACTAGTACATCAGATACCCAATATTTGCCTTTTCCAAGTCAACAAAAAACATGCAGACGGGTTGAGCAAACTCCCAAGAACCCTCGAGGATCCTGCCGAGAGTGTAGAGCTGGTCCACTGTTCCACGGCCAGGATGAAAACCACACTACTCCTCGTAAATCTGAGATTCAACTTCCTGATGGACCTTCCTCTCCACACCCCTGAATAGACCTTAACAGGGAGGCTGAAGAGTGTGATTCCCCTATAGTTGGAACACACCCTCCAGTCAACCTTCTTAAAAAGGTGAGACACCACCCCAGTCTGCCAATCCAGAGGCACTGTCCCTGATTTCCATGCGATGTTGCAGAGGTGTGTCAACCAGGTCAGCCCCACAACATTCAGACCCTTTAGTACAGGCATGTCCAAAGTCCGGCCCGGGGGCCAAATGCGGCCCGGGGTCAAACTTAATCCGGCCCGCAGCCTCTGTAATAAAATTAATACATTCTGGCCCGCACATATACAGTACTGAGTGCGCGCTCTTCCTAACTGCTGTTCTTAATTTACCCACTAGAGGCAGTATCACTACAAGGCATCAGCCCGGGTGACCTTTACCCCCAATTTATAAAATGGCGACAATAAACAAAAAAAGGAAAGTTGACTGCGAGGGTCGACGCTTCAAAGATGTGTGGAAATTGGACTATTTCTTCACAGAAATACGTAACAACTGTGTCTGTCTCATTTGTAAAGAGACCGTGGCTCTTTTTAAAGAGTTCAATGTCAAACGACATTACCAAACGAAACACGCTGACATGTATGACAATTTGACCGGGGAGGAACGCAGCAAGAAATTGGCGCAACTTGAAGCGGGTTTATTCTCACAGCAGCAGTATTTTGCAAGAGCCCGAGAGTCAAATGAGAATGCCACGAAAGCTAGCTACGAGGTAGCAACACTGATCGCGAAGCATTGCAAACCTTTCACCGAGGGTGAATTTATCAAAGACTGCATGATGACTATGGCGAAGAAAATATGTCCCGAGAAGCAGCAAGAGTTTGCCAAAGTTTGCCTGGCACGTAACACCGTAGCACGCAGGATTGAGGAAGTGTCGTCAGACATCAAAAGACAATTGGGGGTCCAAGGAAAGGAGTTTGATTTTTTTTTCGCTGGCTTGCGACGAAAGCACAGACGCCTCGGACACTGCCCAGTTGCTTATTTTTTTGAGAGGAGTGGACAATGAAATGAACGTTACTGAAGAACTACTTGACCTGCAGAGCCTGAAAGCCCAAACGAGAGGAACAGACCTATTCTCTTCTGTTTGCGCTGCCGTGGATGACTTAAAACTCCCGTGGAATAAAATTTCTGGGATTATTACGGACGGCGCACCATCCATGGCTGGCGAACGAAGTGGATTAGCGACACTAATATGTAACAAAGTAAGTGAAGAAGGGGGTAGCGCTGTAAAACTCCATTGCATCATTCATCAGCAAGTTCTGTGTGCCAAACATCTCCAATACGAACATGTTATGAAACCGGTGATAAAGGCTATTAACTATATTCGCTCCAGAGCGCTATGCCACCGCCAGTTTCAACAGTTTCTCAGCGATGTTCATGCAGAATATGGAGATGTTGTCTATTTCACTGACGTGCGATGGCTTAGTCGGGGTTCTGCACTGTCGCGCTTCTACTCTCTTAAGCAGCAAATCTGTGAGTTTTTGGCTGAAAAGGGACAACCTATGCAAGAACTAAATGACCCCATGTGGCTAGCTGATTTGGGTTTTCTAGTTGACATTACAAAGCACCTTAATGTCCTGAACACCAGTCTCCAGGGACCAGACGGAGTCATAAACCAACACATCAAAGCCTTTGGAATCAAGCTCAAACTGTTTGAAAGACACCTGTCGCAGACCCAGCCCAATACTGCACATTTCTCAGCGCTGCAAGAAATCATAATCAGATTCCCAGAGAGCAATATCAGTGCACAAACGAAGAGGTACGCATCAGATATGAAATCTTTGGCTGAAGAGTTCACACAACGCTTTCGGGATTTTGCAGCTATTGAGAAGGACATCGCTCTTTTTTCATCACCTTTCTCCGTGGACACAGACAATGTTCCAGCCCATTTACAGCTGGAGCTCATTGAGTTGCAGTGTGACGCCGAGAGCCGTAGTCGGCACCAGCAACTTTCTCTTGCCAACTTTTACAGAGAGCTGGATAAAGGCAGGTTTCGAGAGATTCGAGAGTTTGCTAAGAAAATGTTGAGCTTGTTTGGGTCGACGTATTTGTGTGAAAAGACATTCTCTGTAATGAACTTAAATAAGAGTCGTCTGAGGACACGGCTCACAGACTCTCATCTGCGAGACATCTTGCGCATTAATACTTCTGCCTTTGAGCCAGACCTGGCCTTTGTGCTGCAGTCCAGATCTCAGTATCACCCGTCACATTAATGCAGGCAAGTCATTTGTCATTAAAATAACTGACTTAATTTTGTTTTGTTCAGTCACAAATTCAGACAAGTTGTCGGTTTTCATTCCAGAATAAAATTTTCAATCAACATTTATATTTGATATGTCATATATATCAAATTAGTCCTGCACTTGTGGTAATCATTTCTGTTTTTCAAAAATTCTGTGGACATTGAACTCCCATGATGATAATATAATTCATGTTCATAATATAATTCATGTTCAAATATTATTTGCACTCAAGAGTATAATTACTTCTGTTTAAGAATAAAAAGTTAAGCAAATATTCAATTGCATGTGATGTTCATATTTCAAATGAACCAAAATACATGTTTGATGGTTTAAATGCAAATAAAAAAGCAAAATGTGAAACACAGAATCGCTTGCTAAAATGTGTTTGAATATATTGTTGTTTATGCAGTGAATGTCAGCCGAGGTCGGCCCCCTCCACATTTTGCAACTTCAAATCCGGCCCGCTTTGCAAAAAGTTTGGACATCCCTGCTTTAGTAGCTTCAGGCAGATCTCATCCATCCCCGGGGACATGCAACCAAGGAGCTTTTTAACAACCTCAGTGACCTCAACCCCAGAAAGCCTGTTTCAGAGACCCCAGACTGTGCTTCCTCATGGGAAGGTATGTCGGTGGAATGGTGGATGCCCACACCTGCTCTGCGTCTCTAACTGTGGGCAACTCCAGAGCGATAAAGAGTCCAACCCCTCTTGAGAGGACTGGTACCAGAACCCCAGCTGTGTGTGGAGGCGAGTCGGACTATATCGAGTTGGAACTTCTCCACCTCGCACACCAGCTCAGGCTCTTTTCCTGCCAGGTGACATTCCATGTCCCTAGTGCCAGCTTCTGTAGCTGGAGGTTGGACCTCTGGCCGCCGCCGCCCATCTCGCTCTGCACCCGACCCCCTTTTGGCACCTACCAAGGGTGGTGCGCTCATGAGAACGACTTTTCATTCAAAACTAAATCTAATACAGCAGTAACGAAGAATGAAGCAGTCAATCGTGGCATTTTCATATCGTGCTGGCTATAATACACCTCAGTAGTAATCTTTTTAAATTACTACTCCAGCTGATTCACCAATAAACAGAGTTTCCCCTCCCAATCTAATAATATTAGACTGATTAACATCTGGTCAGGCAATCACACTCCTTAGCCTCCCTGGTAAGGTGATTTGGGAGAAAAAGGTCAGACACCTCTAAAATTTGAAACTGTGCAAGAAAATTTTTCATCGACTTGTGCATGTGCGACCAGTAAATTTTATGTTTTTGATTGTTTTTTGCTGCTTTTGCTCCACACTTCTGCCCATGTATTAGTGAAATTGTGAAATTTGAGTAGACGGAAATATTTACTTTGCAAGTCAATTTACAACGTGCGCCCCTAAAATTTCAGGTGAGGGGCCACAGTGCACCAAGTAAGAAAACAAACAAACAAACAAAAAAGTTAATTTGAAGTCCTGGTCTGACGGGATATTGAACCTCAAATTCAGGAGGAGCAGTGTGGTTCCCGCCCTGGCAGAAGAATAGTGGACAAGCTGCCTCAGCAGGGTCCTGGGGGGGTGCATGAGTGTTTGTGGAACTGGAGAAGGTATTCAACTGTGTGTCTCCTGACGGTCAGGTGGGGGGGTACTCTGGGAGTAATAGGTATCCGACTCCCAAATGCGGATTGTTCGCGCCCTCTCATCACCAATGTCAGAGTTTTGTCTGCATTGCCAGCAGTATGTCCTCTTAGCTGATTAAAAACTAATTATGAAATAAAAATTAAAATAAAAAAAAAACAATTTTGTCAATGGAATAATCGCAACCTGTCCCCGGATAACTGAAAGAAAACAGATCGATGAATTGAAGATCTGCTCATAATTGTACAACAATAAAAAGTTGTAACATTACCTTCAGAAATTGTACGGTAAATTGCTATGATAGCAACGGTTTCACCTCTAGAAGCAAGGATTCCAAACATTTTGAAAGACTGGCTGCGGTTGTACTCCAATGTACCACAGTACTCATGAGAATCGTCTAGCTTCGAATAAAGCTATGATTTATGTCACTGAACTAAATGATTACATAAAAATTAACAATAAAGAAACTCACACATCTGTGTTGATGCTGATTTGGTAATACATATCTGCAGGTGTGCCTGGTTCAGGTTCCCATGTTAGCATATGGATGAAATTAATGGAGCTGATTCCCACGTTGACTGGTTGGGGAAGTTCATTCAAAACTGAAAAACAAACACAAGGATCAGTAATCTATTGCATGTATGTTCCTAGTCTCCTTACAAATTAAATGCTTAAGTTATTTTTAAATGTAGCAAATCACCCAGTGTTGGTATGATGACTGGACAGCTACTTGTGTATAATTGAAACTCTGTTTTGTCAATAAGTAAATGAAAAAAATAATCCATTGGTCCATTAATCCATGATAACGATGAGTGAAAAACGGTCAAAATTGGGAATAATCCTGTGAAATTGTTTGTCCCAGTGAAGCTATCATTGACGGTATGTATACATAAAATGTTGAAACTTGTACTGTATCTATTTACTGCTGATGAAATCATTACAGGTGTATTTTTTAATGATACAAAGTGAGCCCTGAAGAGATCAACTGTATGCGTAATATATATATTGTGGACCATCGTGAAGACTTCTTTTTAAGTAAGTTGGTTTTCTAGTTACTATGGATTTGAATCAATTTGAACTTGTTCGTGTGAAACAATGTCGGTGACACACTGCAGCATCTCGCAGCTATAAATAACTTGTGTTAACAAGAACTAAAATATTTGAATTGTGGTGCTCATAACAACGTGCAGTACACACCTGAGAGAACACGGGGAAGTGACGTAAGCGTCCAAAAAACAAAAATCATCTCAGTTTGTCTCCTGCTGGCCTTCCGGTTCAGTGTACCCGTCTATACTCGTCCACTTTCAGAATGAGTCCGTCTGGATAGTTTTTCAGTTTGACTGTGTCTTGTTGAAGTAAACCACATTGTGTTATGTATAACAGGCTTATTTTAGACTGCGTGTATAATCAAATAACCAAATACTACATCTCAACAACAAACAAACAGAATAACACAAACAAATAACAAAAGAACATACAACTCGTTAAATGAAGCTTGCGCTTGGTTAAACTAAGCGCCTAGGTAATAATAAAACTCGTTAGACAGAAGATAACACGAAATAATTAAACAAGTTTACGTTATGTGAAATGAAATATATAGATACCGCAGCTACCTTCAATGGAAAACGTTCCCTATACAGTATATTTGTCCTCCGGTCCGTCATACCCAGGCTGGAAGTGTTCGTAAAATCGTTGCATAAACATTAACTGCAATAACGAACGACTTCGTACTGCGATACTGTAATTCGAAGACGTCCAATTGCATTGTCGGTTCCTGAAGGTACCTTGTAGGAAATCACATGATCGCTTCAGCGTGGTACGGGAACGTACAAACAAGATTATCGTTGAGCGCATTGGCCAGTTGCTGCAATACACCATCTTATCCGCCATGTTAGATGTGGCACATCTTCTTTGTGAACTATCCATCCATTATCTGTACCGCTGCTCCTCACTAGGGTCGCGTGGGGGGGGGGGTGTTGGAGCCTATCCCAGCTGTCTTCGGGCAGTAGGCGGGGTACACCCTGAATAGGTTGCCAGCCAATGGCAGGGCACACATAGACGAACGACCATCCATGCTCACACTCATACCTAGGGACAATTTAGAATGTCCAATAAACCAGCCATGCATGGTTTTGGAATGTGGGAGGAAACCGGAGTACCCTGAGGAAACCCACGCAGGTACGAGGAGAACATGCAAACTCGACACAGGAAGGCCGGAGCCGGAATCGAACCCACAACCTCCGTATTGTGAGGCCATCCTGCTAACCAGTCGGGCTACTGTGCCGCCCCCTTGTGAGCTAATAAAATGAATTTAATCAAGTTTTAACAAAGTGCTTTAAGGGGTTCCTCGGGCATCAATGCCAAAGGCGCCCCTACCAGGGTACCAGTAGACCATTCATTCACCAAAACCAACGGATGTGACTTGTACTCTGATGATGATGATGATGCATTTTCACTTCTTATAATACTGCCAGATAAAATTTGGGCCAGTCAAAAAATGCCTTAAAATTCCATGTCCAAACAATGGGCGCCTTAAAATTCCATGTCCAAACAATGGACATGGAATTTTAAGGCGTTTTTTGACTGGCCAAAATTTTGACTGGCAGTATATAAGAAGTGAAAATGCATCATCATCATCATCATCAAAAATGTCCTACCGCCGCAATACTTCCTACCGTAGGCTAAATAGACAACACTAACTTAAAACCCAACCCTTACCAACCTCACTATTAGCGTTTTGTAAGTGCATAAGTGTCTTGACGGGTAGGAAGGAATTACAGGACACCGGGACAGTGACACTGTGGGATGATAGGGGTTCTAGTGTTTTCAATTGAGATGTTGGAGATACAGAGATAAACCACAAATGCAGCTGCAGTGAGTTTAATTGTCTTCATAAGAACGCAGTGAAAACTGTAATTACAAAAGAAATAAAGCCAATATCTTCACATACCGGAGAGCCATTTCAAACACAAAATACATCGTTCTCTTTTTATAACAGTTCAATGAAAATATACAATATCTGATAATGAAAAGTGAATAGATAACGATTCCATACTGCTCCATCAGCATGGACATTTTCTTTGAGAAAGCGCGCAACTGGGAAGTATGGCGAAGAAAACTAGAAGTACATCTAGCGGATACCTTATATATATATATATATATATATATATATATATATATATATATATATATATATATATATAAATGATCAGGTTAACAGGTTAATTAGAACACAAATGAAAACACATAAACACATTTACAATAGATACCAGAAGAACAGCAGAACAGTGACAGTCTCATGTTGAGTCGAAAGCTAAAGAATAAAAATGTGTCTTCAAACGGGTTTTAAAAAGTGGACAAAGAGGGAGATTGCCTAACATTCAATGGGAGCTCATTCCATAGGGAAATACCGGCAACCAAAAAGGCACGATACCCCCTGGCGTTGCGCTTAGTACTCAGTATCTCCACGCAGCATTTGGTCCACAGACCAGAGTCAGCGGGCAGGTGCGTAGGGGTGGAGGAGCTCAGAGAGGTAAGATGGAGGTGCTTGAGTTTGGACTCCAAAGTAAAGGGCATTACAGTAATCTCGCCATGCATGGATTACTGTTTCTAAGTGCTGAAAGAAACGGCTTCACTTTAGCCAGCTGCCTAAGTTGAAAGAAGCTGGAAGCTCAAACAACAACACTGATTTGCTGATCCAATTTAAAATCACTGTCCAGTTTAAAAAAGTTTGAAACAGTTGTCTTTAGATAAGATGTCTGGGTCCCGAGGACAACAGGGTTGAGTTTAGAAGGGCCACTGGAACCGAACACCATACACCATACCTTCAGTCTTCTTTTCATTGAAATTCAAGAAATAAAGGAAAAAGCGTCTTTTTTGCTCAATGGGACATAGATCCGACTGTCATCTGCTTAGCAATGGAAGGAAATTCTATGTTTTTGTCGGATGGAACCAAAAGGCAGCAAGTATAATGAAAGCAGCAAGGGCCCCAAAATAGAACCTTGTGGAACACCGTACAACAAAGGGGCAGAGCGGGACTCAACCTAGTGCAACCTAGGCAAACACAAAAGGTCCTAAGGTCAATCAAGGGTCTCCTTACCCACTTGGCCACAGCTGCCCTGCCTCCTTTATCAAATATGATTTACTCAGAGGCTGCTTTCACACATTTTTGTAAGTGGTAAGCATCATTGTGAGAAAAAAGCTCCCACCATCCCCTATGACCGACACTCCCACATACAGCCCCAAACCCCTCAGTCACTGTAGCACCCATTGACCACTCTCCAGCACTCCTAAACCTCTGATCCTACAATCACCCCTAGCACCTGGCATTCAAAATTCACAAGAAACTGAAGCAACAAGAGTGTCTCATGATTATTTTCTATCACTGTATGGCAGGTTCAATCGACCTAGAACATTTAAAAACAACAGATGAGGAAGGATGACAAGAGAACTCAATTATTTTGCCAGACGGGCCCTGAACATTAACACTTAATCAGAAAGCGTAAATATGGGGTAACTTATGTACAATTATTTCAACACTGTATGTAAGATTGTTGCATATTAGCGTTCCACATATCCTACGATTTGTTCTTCCCACTCATAGCTAGTATCACTAATGCATGTACACTCCGTTGATGTCAGGTCAACTGAGTCAATTTGCATGTGTGTGTGGAACAAAATTTGCTCTGTGTCTGTGACCATTAAAGGTTCCTTATCGGACAGTCTCAAAGAATGAGCAAGTGCGTCATCAGTATTTAGTTCTTCATTCCCGCATGTGGTTAGAGCAGTCACGGTCACTGATGATAGGTTGACATTTTCAGACTTGTTGATGGTGTTCTTATTCATTTCCTCTTCCAACTCAAATACAAGTTGCTCCTTGACTTCCATGTCAGGCGGCTGAGACAAAAATGTGTCATTTTCAACTCCAGTCTTGAGTTGATCAAGCTTTGCTGCAACACTCTCAGATGATAAATCAGATGTATCTGCTTCAGCGTGTGACTTCAAACTTGTCCTTGAAACATCACAAGAGTAGTGAAAGGAACTTTCCCCTGAGGAATTTTCAGCACCTCTGTTAATGTAGAAATTATTTCCTTCATTTTCTTCCACTTCTTCATCAAGCTCCTCCTCGTTCATTTCTGAGCATTTGATTCTGTGCGGAGTATATAATTCTGCGGTGTACTTCTGTTTTGATGTATCTGAGCAAACTGAGCTCAGATAAGGCCTAGGGTCTTCTACTGGCAGAGCTTTGGCATGTGTGAGGACCATCTACAATGGGGAAAGAAAAAGAGCAATTAGTACTTTTTTGTGACCAAAAGGTAATCTTCAAATGTTGGTTTCAGGTCAGTCCAAGCTGAAGCATGATTGCCACATGGACCGTGGACAGAAAGTGATTAAAACATTTATACACACTAAGGAGACATTAGCACAGTTATTTCAAAATAACATTTTTAATTTTGGATAGGTAGATTCACTGCCATCAGTATTTGTGGCAAATTGTCACCTTGTAAAACCGCCTATGTTTAAGAGTCATTTTAGAGTATTTCTTTACAGCCTTCAAGTTTTCTCTGGGCATCATAATATGTTGTTTTTCACCTATAAACCACGCATAGGTGTTGTCTGCATTGGCAAAACCCAAGACTTTCATTGTACAGGACACATCTGTACAATAAACTGTTGATTAAATGTCCCCAAACCTTTGCTGGATGGGTTAAAACAATAGTTATTATCTTTTCAGTTGTTTATCTGACCCCACCCCGATTTGTACAGGACGAAGACCTGGAAAACAGTTGACCTCTTGTCTCATAATTATCTTTTCATGTCAAACCCAAATGTTTTCGTCCATCCAATTTCTACCACATGGTGGAGTCTAACTGTCACTGGAAATAGAGACAGACATTCACGCGGGTCATGGAAGTTAACTTCCTTTTTATAATGGGGATTGGGATAGTACAGGATAAAAAGCTCACAGGAGCAGATGGGGACCGGATGATCCAGTAACAGGAAAAAAGAGTCTCAGAGAAAAAGGGGAAAAAAACCTTTTTTTATGTAGCTGAACTCCAAAATGGGAGTGGGATGAGAGTAAGAGTCATTCTGAATGGGAGCAGGACGGAATGGGAGTCGTTTTCACCGAGACGGGACAATACAGTGGTCAGGGATTGTTGGCACGATAGTCACCGACCACCTTATGGCCACAACTTTAGCCGGCTTGAGTAACAATGGAGGCGGGGAACATGGTCCACTCGAGCTCAATTTCCCGAGCCTCCCTTGGAACACGGTTAAAAACCCTATCGGAGGTGGGAGTTGAAATGCCTTCTGTCAGGGGATTCTGTCGGACTGGCATCTTCCCCCATCATCAGCGCGAACACACAGCTATACCCCTCTCTCCACCCCAGTATCCAAGGCATGTGGCTGCAAGTCCAATGAAATGACTAAAAAGATGATCATTGAACTTTGGGGGTCCTGGTGCCAAGTGCACATATGGACACCCATAAGTTTGAACCTGGTGTTCATTATGGACACACCATGATGAGCAGAAGCCCAACATGAGAACAGTGGGCCATTCCTCCTGATCACAACACCTGAGATTTCACAATCATAATCTATGTGAGCATTGAATCACCCATGCAGAACAAGGGAGTCTACAGTGGGAGCACTGCCCAGCACCACCTCTAAGGATTCCCAAATGGGTGGGTGAGTTTGGCCACACAGGACATGAATATCTCATTTTACCTTGTTGCATATGCATTCTCAATGTATTAGTCTTCGATTTTGCCCCCAAAGCCCCCTACGGTGAGAGCAGATATGGTTGCTCTTTGAAGTGGCCTTCTGGTGCCATCCAGACTGCTGCTATCACCTCAAGTGCTCCACAACTAAATACTGCTCAAGCCTTTTGTCCCCCTGTACAGTATCTCATTTACATTGGAATTTCAACACAAAGACTGGTCACTTTTTTAGTCTCCAATTTTCTCCTAGTTATTTAAGAGAATTACTAAAATGTTCATAATAGTGGATATAAAAACACACTACAGCATCGTAACCGCTTAGCTCCTCCTGCACGTACTGAGCCCATGGGAAGCAGGACCCACATATCCTCTTCAGGCTTTGTCCGACCGGGCAATATATGTCCGGTCCTGGCCACTCTCCATCAAGGAAATGTGAACACGTTAAGTGTTGTAGGTGTTAAGAGGGAAAGGTTTCTGTTTCCATTCGGCGGTGGATAGAAAGTACAAAGATCTGCCTATGTTACTCAGAGAAAGATCCTCCTGATCCTGACAGCCTCAAGTTCAGTAATACTTTACAATTGTGAAAAGTTTCAATTTCCAATACAATGGAACAGTTTTGTTATACTTTTGTTCATTGACACAAAATATATTGGGTAACAAACTCTTTATACTTACAATTAATGCTCTTGGGAGAGTTGATTGAAGTTTACAAAGGAATCCAGTGTAGTACAGACAATATGCCATTGTCATTATGGCACCAATGAAACAAATGAAAAGACCAACAGCTATGCCAAGAACAGTTTCTGTGGAAATACACACACATACATTTTTTGTTATTTCAGCTGCCGCTGCAATGTCAGTCCATTAGCTGAGGAGTGCAAAAGAAGAAATGGGGACATCAATTTTAATGGGTCAGTGGTACAGTGGTGTCTCCCAACTTTGAGGTTGCTGTTTCGATCCCCAGTGTCACCATGTCGACATGTCCTGGAGCAAGATACGGAGCCCCCAGTAGCTCCCTCAATCTGCGCCATCAGTAAGTAGATGAGGTTACTGTGTGAAGCGTTTTTACTGTAAAAATTAATTTATATATATATATATATATATATATATATATATATATACATACATACAGATATACATACATATATATATATGTATGTATATATATATATATATACATATATATATATATATATATATATACATATATATATATATATATACATATATATATATATATATATATATATATATGTATATATATATATATATGTACATATATATATATATACATACATATTTGTATATATATCTATATAAATACATATACAGTGAACCCTCGGTTATCGCGGTTAATGGGGACCGAGACCACCCGCGAAAACTGAAAATCCGCGAAGTAGCGGCGCACCTTCAAAAATGCTTAAAAAAAAAGTGCGAAGTAGCGGCGCACCTTCAAAAATGCTTAAAAAAAAATAAAATAAATAAATATATATATATATATATATATATATATATATATATATATATATATACGGGTAGAGAGAGTGAAATTCATGTTATAACAAAAAAAAAAAAATTATTATTAAAACTTATTATTTTTTTATTCCCCAGCCATTATTTTTGTATTTATTCAATTACTTCTTTTTGTATTTATTTAATTACTTCGACTTTTACCTGCTGGTACGCCGTCCGGTGTGCCCTGTGAAATGAAAGGTGGCATTCTTCGTTTATTTATTTATTCATTTATTCATTCATAACTGACAGCCTCGCGCTCCGCTCATGCCCGGGCGGAAGGTGTTGCTCTTCGGCTTAACTGTGACGCGAGCATGCTCTCCTCCTCCGGAGCTTCCATTCGGTTAAACTTAGGGGCCACTTGACACCATATATATATGGATATATATATACATACATACATATATATGTATATATATATATATATACATACATACATATATATATACATATATATATATATATATACATACATACATATGTATATATATACATACATACGTATATATATACATACATATATGTATATATATACATACATACATATATATATACATACATATATGTATATATATATATATATATATATATATACACACACATATATATACATACATATATGTATATATATACATACATACATATATATATGTATATATATATACATACATACATACATATATACATATATACATACATATATGTATATATATATATGTATACATATATATATATATATATATATATATACATATATATATATATATAAATATATATATATATATATATATATATACATATATACATACATATATGTATACATATATATATATATATATATATATACATATACATACCGTATTTTCCGGGCCATAGGGCGCTCTTTAATGTCCCTAATCTTCCCCAAAACAAACAAAGCGCCTTGTAAAGCGACGCGCCCATTATATGGACTAGAAATCACTCGCGACCATCAACCCGTTTACTCATTGGGCTGTTCGGAATGCATGTTAGCACACCCTGCTGGACAAAGTCTGAGTCATCTATGCTTCTAATTGACCGTGACCTATACATTATGTGACTATGGTGTTTGGGTGATGGTGTAGGAGAAAGCTGGACAAAAGGGCAGCTGTCCACAATGTTGTAGTTTGTCTTATCATTTATGTTATTGCAAGCAAGAAACGAACCAGGTTTCGACAACAGACTGCAAAAAGCCCAAAGCACAACAGCACATCTCTCTAAACAGCCATGCACATCTCTCTAAACAGCCATGTGATTGGCTGAGTCTGAGTGGCTCCCAAGAAGCCATTGCTGTAATTGGCTCAGGCTGAGTGGCTCCCAAGAAGCCGTTGCTATAATCTTTTTGTGTTATTTTTATTTCTTTTGGGTATATAGATGGCATGAGAGATACATGTTTTGTGTTAATCTTATTTCTTTGTTTCATTGTTTGCTTGTATGCTGAGTTTTTTTTTTGGTTTTGATTTGGATCCGTGACTCTAAGGCAGGGATGTCCAAACTTTTTGCAAAGCGGGCCGGATTTGAAGTTGCAAAATGTGGGGGGGGCCGACCTCGGCTGACATTCACTGCATAAACAACAATATATTCAAACACATTTTAGCAAGCGATTCTGTGTTTCACATTTTGCTTTTTTATTTGCATTTAAACCATCAAACATGTATTTTGGTTCATTTGAAATATGAACATCACATGCAATTGAATATTTGCTTAACTTTTTATTCTTAAACAGAAGTAATTATACTCTTGAGTGCAAATAATATTTGAACATGAATTATATTATGAACATGAATTATATTATCATCATGGGAGTTCAATGTCCACAGAATCTTTGAAAAACAGAAATGATTACCACAAGTGCAGGACTAATTTGATATATATGACATATCAAATATAAATGTTGATTGAAAATTTTATTCTGGAATGAAAACCGACAACTTGTCTGAATTTGTGACTGAACAAAACAAAATTAAGTCAGTTATTTTAATGACAAATGACTTGCCTGCATTAATGTGACGGGTGATACTGAGATCTGGACTGCAGCACAAAGGCCAGGTCTGGCTCAAAGGCAGAAGTATTAATGCGCAAGATGTCTCGCAGATGAGAGTCTGTGAGCCGTGTCCTCAGACGACTCTTATTTAAGTTCATTACAGAGAATGTCTTTTCACACAAATACGTCGACCCAAACAAGCTCAACATTTTCTTAGCAAACTCTCGAATCTCTCGAAACCTGCCTTTATCCAGCTCTCTGTAAAAGTTGGCAAGAGAAAGTTGCTGGTGCCGACTACGGCTCTCGGCGTCACACTGCAACTCAATGAGCTCCAGCTGTAAATGGGCTGGAACATTGTCTGTGTCCACGGAGAAAGGTGATGAAAAAAGAGCGATGTCCTTCTCAATAGCTGCAAAATCCCGAAAGCGTTGTGTGAACTCTTCAGCCAAAGATTTCATATCTGATGCGTACCTCTTCGTTTGTGCACTGATATTGCTCTCTGGGAATCTGATTATGATTTCTTGCAGCGCTGAGAAATGTGCAGTATTGGGCTGGGTCTACGACAGGTGTCTTTCAAACAGTTTGAGCTTGATTCCAAAGGCTATGATGTGTGAAAATAGTTGGTTTATGACTCCGTCTGGTCCCTGGAGACTGGTGTTCAGGACATTAAGGTGCTTTGTAATGTCAACTAGAAAACCCAAATCAGCTAGCCACATGGGGTCACTTAGTTCTTGCATAGGTTGTCCCTTTTCAGCCAAAAACCTCACAGATTTGCTGCTTAAGAGAGTAGAAGCGCGACAGTGCAGAACCCCGACTAAGCCATCGCACGTCAGTGAAATAGACAACATCTCCATATTCTGCATGAACATCGCTGAGAAACTGTTGAAACTGGCGGTGGCATAGCGCTCTGGAGCGAATATAGTTAATAGCCTTTATCACCGGTTTCATAACATGTTCGTATTGGAGATGTTTGGCACACAGAACTTGCTGATGAATGATGCAATGGAGTTTTACAGCGCTACCCCCTTCTTCACTTACTTTGTTACATATTAGTGTCGCTAATCCACTTCGTTCGCCAGCCATGGATGGTGCGCCGTCCGTAATAATCCCAGAAATTTTATTCCACGGGAGTTTTAAGTCATCCACGGCAGCGCAAACAGAAGAGAATAGGTCTGTTCCTCTCGTTTGGGCTTTCAGGCTCTGCAGGTCAAGTAGTTCTTCAGTAACGTTCATTTCATTGTCCACTCCTCTCAAAAAAATAAGCAACTGGGCAGTGTCCGAGGCGTCTGTGCTTTCGTCGCAAGCCAGCGAAAAAAAAATCAAACTCCTTTCCTTGGACCCCCAATTGTCTTTTGATGTCTGACGACACTTCCTCAATCCTGCGTGCTACGGTGTTACGTGCCAGGCAAACTTTGGCAAACTCTTGCTGCTTCTCGGGACATATTTTCTTCGCCATAGTCATCATGCAGTCTTTGATAAATTCACCCTCGGTGAAAGGTTTGCAATGCTTCGCGATCAGTGTTGCTACCTCGTAGCTAGCTTTCGTGGCATTCTCATTTGACTCTCGGGCTCTTGCAAAATACTGCTGCTGTGAGAATAAACCCGCTTCAAGTTGCGCCAATTTCTTGCTGCGTTCCTCCCCGGTCAAATTGTCATACATGTCAGCGTGTTTCGTTTGGTAATGTCGTTTGACATTGAACTCTTTAAAAACAGCCACGGTCTCTTTGCAAATGAGACAGACACAGTTGTTACGTATTTCTGTGAAGAAATAGTCCAATTTCCACACATCTTTGAAGCGTCGACCCTCGCAGTCAACTTTCCTTTTTTTGTTTATTGTCGCCATTTTATAAATTGGGGGTAAAGGTCACCCGGGCTGATGCCTTGTAGTGATACTGCCTCTAGTGGGTAAATTAAGAACAGCAGTTAGGAAGAGCGCGCACTCAGTACGGTATATGTGCGGGCCAGAATGTATTAATTTTATTACAGAGGCTGCGGGCGGGATTAAGTTTGACCCCGGGCCGCATTTGGCCCCCGGGCCGGACTTTGGACATGTCTGCTCTAAGGAGTGTGGTGACCAGTGAAGTGCCTCCCCTCACGTTGTCTAGTAGACTATTGCCAAGACACCTTGTATTGGTTAGAGTTGTTGTTATTGGCAGTGATTCCTAATAGTTTCATGACATCTGTCATTGAAGCGGGTTGATACCTCTGGCAACGATCCTTTCGGGGATTGAGTCCTGGTGAACTGGCATCAGCTAGCGCGAGCAGCTGAGCTAGCGCCTTGAAGTGCGGCGTGCTTAATATATGCATTAAATACAGAAATAGCACCCTCAACTGGTGTTGCGCCCTTTGATGCAGCGCGTCTTATGGCCGTAAAAATACGGTATATATATATATATATACATATATATATATATATATATATATATATGTGTGTGTGGGGTGGGAGATGTAAACATTGATGCCTGGCTGCCTCAACATAAGTTTAGTGAAGCAAAATATTTGAAATGTAACCAATCGAGGTTTGTGTGCACATTCTTGCTTTTGTCTGCTTCGGCCTGTGTAAGTGTAGAATCGATCAGCATTGTATTTTTGATTTTGTGGAGGTGATCACATGAGCTCACGTTTGATGTCAATAAATCCAAACTATTGTGCAGAGCGCTTTTATACTTCCACACATTGAAGTGGACAGGAGTAGTAATGTGCATTTGCATTTTGGTGGCGATTGATCCCCGTTTTAGACAACAGAACTGACAATTCGAGCAATATTAGCTCGCTCGCTTGTCTTCTTGGTGTGACGTAGACGCTGAAACCGGAAAAATATAACAAGCCGAGCTCAAAAAGAGGGTGTGTCAATTTGTCGTGAATCTCGTCACAAAACAAAAAAGGTACCACACCTTACCAAAACCACTACAGAGGCATTGAGGGGTGGGCATTTTAGTATGGATGTCATTTTTACATGCAAACCTATTTTATAAGTGTCAATGAAGCGTCCCTTTAAGGTTGCAGTAGATCGATATTAAATCCTAAGAAAAAAGGAAGGAGATTTAACGCCAAAACAGAAAGCAGATCAATGCAATATGGTCCAGCTGCTGCCACAAATGGGCGTTCCCGTTTTTTTAACGGGAACACCCCCTTCTGAGAATGGGAACGCCCCCTCACACCAAGTGCCATGTCCGGTGTCGCCTGTTCTCATATTTGGGCGTAATGTCAAATACCTCTAACACAGTCGATAGAAGGGTCTTCTGCATTCTAACACGCTGTTCTTATTGTTTTAGTAATAATCCATCCATTTTCTGTACCGCTTCTCCTCACGAGGGTCGCGGGAGGTGCTGCAGCCTATCCCAGCTATCTTCGGGCAGTAGGCGCGGAACACCCTGAACTGGTTGTCAGCCAATTGCAAGGCACACGTAGACGAACAACCAACCACGCTCACACTTACACCTAGGGGCAATTTAGAGTGTCCAATCAACCTGCCATTCATGTTTTTGGAATGTGGGAGGAAACCGGAGTACCCGGAGGAAACCCACGCGGACACGGGGACAACATGCAAACTCCAAACAGGAAGGCCGGTGCCGGGATCGAACCCATGACCTCAGCACTGTGAGGCCATCATGCTAACCAGTTGGGCCACCGTGCCTCCGTCTTAGTAAAAATTCAAAAGTATTTGTTTTTCAAATATCTTTCATTGGCTTAACGTTATTGTCCATTTAGTTCTACGTGCTTCCATGAACATTTTATTTTGTTTTTTGTTGTTTTATTTTTTTTAAATAATCAAAAATCACCTCTCAGGGTTGTGCATTTGCATCTTCATCATTAAACGACGCCGCAGTACCGTATGTTCTCGACCATAAGTCCCAAACCTTCCGCCAGACCAGGCACCATGTACTGTGATGCACCTTGTGTTCAGACAGAGACCCTGCACATGGTATTAACTCAAGTAACCGGGATGACGCCTCATTGAGCATTTCAGAGTGCATGTTAGCACCCCCTGGTGGTTGAAGTCTGAGACTGCCATGCGCAGTCACTAAATTCTGTGATACCTCATTTAGTGATGGTTTCACATAATCAGAACAGACCAGTATGTACGTGCGGGCGAAAACTGGACAAAAGGGCAGCTGTCCGCGATGCCGGAATCAGTCTTATCATTCATGTTATTACAAGCAAGAAACATCACAGGTGTAAACGACAGACTAAAAAAAAACACTGCCCAAAAGCACATGACTCACATCTCTCTAACCAGCCATCTGATTGGCTGAGGCTGATAGGATCCCAGAATGCCTCAGTACTCTTTTACACTTTTCTTTTTGTTATTTTTATTTCTTTTTGGGATATGAATGGCATGAGAGATGCATGTTTTGTGTTAATTGTATTTCTTTGTTTCATTGTTTGCTTGTATGCTGTTCAGTGATAGTTTTGGTTTTGATTTAAAACCGTGATTCTAAGGAGTGTGGTGACTAGTGATATCCCTCCCCTGACGTCAGGTACGTTGACTTGAGAGCTCAAGCATAGTTAACATTAGACCCACTGGCAAAGATGCCTCACTTCAAATGAGAGCTGGTGTGCGTGAGCTAGTTTGCGTGCGCTGACGAGCCAATATGCCAGAGCTAGTATGCGTCCATAGTGCGGCACCCTTTGATATGGCGCGAAGGTGCATAAGGTAGTTATTTTGCAATAGCGCGCGCCATTCTATTCTATTTTTTAACCCCACCTCTGAGTTACGATTGGACAGTAAATAGACAATCAGAATCAACCCTACTGTCTGACTCCTGATTGGTTAAGAATTGTGGCTCAATTGCCTGCATCGCAAGCGTGAATCAGCATTTTGTAAGCGTAAAGAAAAGAGAAGCAGTAACCGTAAAACCTATTTTGTGCGTACACTTGGAGGGTCTTTAAAACGCGAAACACATTTTTGCGCGCACAAAACATGTTTTTGTATGCGGTATTTGATATTACGCTAACGTAATTGTGTCTGAAATCTAACGCCATAATATACAGGTAGAATATATCACAGAAGCCCACTGCACGACACTGTGTCGTGTTGGGAACACCCCGGTTCTAACTGGATCCTTCTCATTGGTCTACTAAACACTGACAGGAACGCCCAGTGGGCGTTCTTGTATCCTAACAGGAACGCCACGGCTGCAGCCGGACCCTTCTCGATCAATCTGTTTGAGAATTGGGGCGGTGCAAGTGCGGCTCATGCGTGAATAGAGATGGTCTTGGGATTACTGCGTGGATCTACACTTTTCGCACAATTCTTGTAAACCTTGAACAATGGCGAGTAGGCTGCACAATAAATCGAAATCTAATCGACATCGAGGTTTGACGTAGTGCGATTATCTAATCGCAAGACAGTGAGGTTTCCTATTGTTTTTCCCTCTCTCCCCCAACCTTTAGCATTTGAGTGAGGAGATGAATTAGCCAACCAGAATTGTCAATGCTCGGGTCTGAATGGCGCTGGCCAATCAGTGTTGTTGGCTAACGCGTGTTAGTCTGCGCTACAGTGCCTACAGTCAGCGCAGTCCGACAATAACATACGCGTGCACGACAGTTTTTTTCTGTGATTGCCGAGTGCCGAAGTGGATGTAATGGAAGTAACTTTTGCCGCCGTAGATGAGGAGAGGGAGATGCTCGTGCTAAAGAAGGGCGGGACGTCTATTATTTGGACGTACGGCGGATTCGACAAAAAATGAACCGCATCAAAAAAAAAAAAAAAAAAAAACTGCATCACAGATCCAGAGGCAACCCAACCAACGTATTTCAACGTTTAAAACACCAGCACCGATTTGAGTATGAAGCCTGTCAAACAGATTCGAAATAAACAGATGAAGGGGAGGCAACAACTAGCGGTCATTCACGTGCTAAGCCAAGATCGCTAACAGGAGCATTCACGTTATGAGAAACATTGGCATCGGAAAACTATCTCGTATTTGTCCGTACCGGCGACAAGCTCCCTCTCAGAGCATCTTTTCAGCACTAATAGCAACAATGTAACTTGTGATCGTACATGTCTGATACAAGCAAATGGTGAATATGCTGCTTTTTCTAGCCCCCAAAAAACTAATCCAATACAATACAATCGCCAGAAGAGAGCGCCTCGTACTTTTCAGCAAATGGTGACATTAGTGATTTGTATTATACTATTGATCAAATTCTTTGTCTGAAACTAAACTGACTCCCAATCGTAGTTTTGCGAGCATTGTGACAAGCTTGTGTGTGATGTGTGGGTGTGTGTGCGCATGCGTGAGGAAGCGTGTCGTGTAGGAGATGAGCGGATATGCTGCAGTGGCGAGCGAGGAAATGAGAGACAAGCGTAAAGGAAAAGTTGAAGACTGTATAAAATAAAGCAAGTCGAAGCAGAAACGCATAACAGTAGCATTCTAATGCATTTCAACGTGTAAAATACAAAAACCACAAATGGAATCTTAATCGGAATAATGAATAATCGCAATTAGTTTTTTTTTGTTTTTTTTGTTTTTTTTCAAAATCATGCAGCCCTAATGGCGAGAGACTAGCAGTGCTTACCCTGTCCCCAATAAAATGTGTGCCAGAGGAGACAAATCATGATAATGAGTCCGACTCACTTTGTGAGGAAACAGTTGTGAGGAAAAAGGGCAGAAGTTTTGGTTTTCGGGATGAGTGGCTGCACAAGTTTGAGGTTTTTCAGGGAGACAAATTCAATGCATTGCAAATTCTCCTGTCAATACACATGCAGGGAATAATACGTTCTGAAAATACTCGCACTAATTTGACAGTTCAAATCGTTTCTGCATTGATTGTATCAGCAAGAATCACAATAACTGAAAGCTTTGATTGCTCACCATACCTCTGCTCAACACGGCAATGTTTGTGAAGGTGCACATCCAGGCTGATGGCTCAGTATTTTTATTCATGGAAATCTCAGTATGAATCTGTACACAGTACTGTTTGCCTTTCTCCAAGTTGTCAATTGTAACACTCCTCTCTCCAGTTTTGTAAATCTCCTGCAAAATAGACCGAGAATTCCAATAAGTGAATGCACAAATGAAATGTACCCAGCCTGAAACTGGTGTACAATTATTTATTATGTGCCTTTTTATATTGTATACATAGACATGGAGAACATCTCTTTTTAATTGGCATGTGTTCCGATTGACTAAGCAGCACAAAGTACAAAGTATGATGGTTCATGTAGTTCACAATGCTGTGTTTGGCTGGATTGCCGCGGATCGTGCTCGGCCTGAACCGTGATGCTTGTTCCGTCCGGATCACGAGTCAAAGATGAACTGTTGCACTACAAGTCACATCCATCATAGATGGATGTAACAGAGATAAGCATGTCACCTTTCAAAATAAGCTATTTTTTTAGCTTCACATAATAAATAAACCGGAAATACTGCAAGTTTTGTTTTTGTTTTTTTTGGTTCATCTGTGTGGCCTGGCCAGTCTGTGGCTCGGGGATTGGGGACCACTGCGCAAGAGAACGAACTACGGCCTTGTGTGTGGCTGGTAGCGAAAAGACGTTTTTACCGTTACTACCAAACTGATTTTTTTTTTATTACATATGAGGCACATGCACATACCTGGCTGTTTATTTATTTATTTTTTTACACTATGATCAGAAGGGCAGGCCATTTTCTCGTCTCTCATCAAGTCATGCCAATTTCTTTCTATTGTGGACTGGACTCCACTGGCAATGTTTAGCAATGCAGCACCTTTTTCCACAAAAATTACATAATTGCCAAGTAAATTTCCTCAGAGCTGCTCGGCAGGTTCGCTAAAAAGTTGATTGTTTTCAGCCCGTATGCACACGTAGCATTTTCAGCAAAATGAATGCAACAGCTGCGTTGCATTCTCAAAGATTCACTCCTCGCTCCTATTTGTTCAGGCTACATTATTTAATCAAAATGACAAGTGAGACTTTTGAGAAGAAATGTGACATAGACAAGTTACATAAAGCATGGAATTTAGGTGCTCTTTCCAAATTCTTAATTTCAATACTTTTAAGATTATTTAAGGCCATGTGAGAACCCTGTCCAGTCTTGGCCAAGATAGTTGTCTTACTTGGTTGTTAAAGTCAGAGTAATAATTGTACCTGTCACCACTTTTATCATCAATTACTGCCACCTTTTCAATAGATTTGAGCAACCAGCCCATCTAACATACTGTCTACTGCCGCTTGCTTTTGATTGTCACAAAAATAGGCCTCACTACATATTCAAAATAATTACAAACAGCATTCATGCCCAAGGTTGGGTACCAGCATGTGTTAAGCAGCAGTGCAACTAAAATCAAATCAGGACACATAATCTGACCTTTTAACAGTCTTGGGGAATATGAAAAAGGCATATGCAAAATACAGCCTTCCTGTAATGGTTATTTTTGTTCATCTGAGTTGTAACTAAATCAAATAAACATTTGCAAATTGCAACCAAAATGCAATTTATAATTAATTTGACTTATGTGAGTTACCTCAATTTTATTAGAGTTCTTCCACAAGACCCTGAACTTAGCTTTGTAGAAGGCCAGGATGTCATTGTTTGGTATTCCTGAGTTTTTGTCAGCCTCTGGCAAGGATATGTTGATTTGAATGCAGTTACCACATTGAGTGACCGTGACTTTTGGAGGACCTATTATGGCTAGGAACAAAAAGAGAACAGTTACTTTAATAATTGCTTGCGTTTGCTCCTCTTTGAGACACAATGATTCGGATAATGACAAATACGTGCTTAAATATAATGCCTAATTCTATTCAATCCAGAAATGTACAGTACATTTGGTTGAAAAAAAAGTTTGTATGCAAAAAAGTTCAGGCTGACATACTTTGTTGAACTGGAGTGAAGGAGATTTCTTTAGACTCCGGAGACCAGATTCCATTGTAGAATGCTTGGACAGTCAAATAATATTTATATTTGTCCAACTTCAGCTGTAAAGATGTTCCAGTCGTTGTGTTGTCAGTCTGGGTTTTTTTCTTCTTTTCTCCGCTTAACCTGCACATAGACATTTTCAATTCTTTAATTTGTGCTTTTTTGCTGTGCTTTACTTCAACATTATAACAAATTATCATTAAATAAGTTAATAATTACTAAATGTAGGTAATGTCAAGACATTGACTTAACTTCAAAGTGATTTCCTATACAATTCCAAATCATAGGTGTTGTAGAAGAATTTAAAAATAAAGACTTTTGGATAGCTAAAGATTCAACTCTCTCTCGATATATATATATATATATATATATATATATATATATATATATATATAAATATATATATATATATATATATATATATATATATATATATAGAGAGAGAGAGAGAGAGAGAGAGAGAGATAGATAGAAAGATAGATAGATGTGTAATATATATAGCGCAACTTACACAGTCTGCTGACCAGACTTGATATGTAAAAGTCTTGAGATCTCTTGTACCTGTGCTGAGGTTATTTTTCCTGGCTCAAACAATTCTCCCTCTCAAGTAGATTGGTTGGAGTCTGTCTTTTCCCTCCTCCCCTTTCCTATTGTTTCCCCTTTCACATCGAAGATATCGGGTCGACAAACGACCAAGCTTCCCTCTCTGTCTCCCTCTGTTGGTCATTATTTTATTTTTATTTTTCTTTGGACGGGTTGTATCTGGGAAGACAAATTCCTTGTGTGTTCTGCATATTTGGCCACTTAATGGGATTCTGATTTTGATTATAAAATCAAATGTGTTCTTGCAATATAAAGAGAGTGGATATGTAAAATGTTTGAATTAAAAACTCTCCTAACAGCTTCCACTTCATTGAAAGCCTGTCTTAGTTGTTTTTGGGTTGCGATCAAGTAGGATGAATTGGGAATTTACCTCGAGAAGACCTTGTACTGTACACCTGCCGGGGTGGCAGGCCCAGGTTCCCAATGCAGGATGTGAAGGAAGTTAACAGAATTAACAGACACATTTGATGGTGCAGGGAGCAGACCAAGCACTGTTAAAATAGAATGATGTTAGTGTTGCAGAACACATAAAAAATAAACACGAGCATGATTTTGATTAGCATCTAAAGGTTTCAAGTCATTTCAATCTGCTCTCTGAAAAAATATTTTACTCACCAGAATCAATCAGGAACATCACATTCAGTGAACGAGACACCCAGTTCATCTTGCCATATGGTCAGGCTATCATAGTCATTCTTTAAGAATGCACTTTAAATGTGGGGAAAAAAACAGATGTAAAGCACAATATTATATTCAGTATGATACCGCCATGAGATTTTTTCTTACATGCAAGATATCACAATAATATATATTCTAGTTATTAATTAGCAATGTGCATATCTGCAGCTGAATGTTCAAATTTAAATGGCCATACTGTATTTATTATCAGAGCTGCACAATATATCAAAAAAAGAATGTCTTATGCAATATGAATATCGCAAAGATATGCAATAATTTACTTATGGAATTGTATACTATTATCTGAATTTCATCAGTCAGATGCAAACTTAAATGCTCATCGCCACCCAATAGTTGGACATTATCTCGGGGAATTACAATAAATTAGCGAAGAACACATTGAGCTTGCTGATTTTGTTGCATGAAAATAAAATTACTTCTTTCATTAGACAATAAAAATGTAATCTCTTTAGGTACATGTTAAATATCGGGATAATATTGATATCACTATTGGCTATATCGCATATTGCATGTTATTCCAATATCATGCAGCCCTGTTTATTATATATTTTTTATACAAATATAGACATCCTAGTGAAAATAAATCATCTTACATTATGTTTGCGTTATTTGCTTTATTTTCACAACATTCCGAATAAAGTACATTGTTGTACTTTGTAATGGTTTACTAAAAAGGGATTTTTATGATTATTTTTGGTTACAAATTCCAATTTAATTCATTGTCGTATTCACATTATGATGGTTTTTGTTACATGAGATTTGCCTATTGTTTGCAGCGTTCGCGGTTCACCGCTTCCCGATTGCCGGGGCAAGTGAAATTTGGCCACGGGCAAGGTAAAATTATGGGCAACTTACTCGACCGGGCAAGCATTTTTTAAAGCAGCCAAATATCTTTAATTTCGACGAAAACTGTGGTGTGATCTGTTTGTATGCGCTGTATGGTGATGGTTTAACCCAGACACCCCCTTATGTTGTGGTATGGTCCATTGGCCTTATCGGGGGCAATGGGCGGGCGCTCCGGGGATCAGTTAGTTCAGTGAATGTCGAGTTAAAGTGAACGTCAATAAATCCCGCAGTATTGGAACTCGCTGTAGTTGCATCCTCATTTGAAGTTTGAAAAACACAACAAAAATCTACGATATTTCGGCCGAAAATTGACAGCCGGAAGTTTTCTTACCTCCTGCGCATCTTTCTGCGCATGTTTACAAGTGGCGACGAGTTCGTTCAACTCCGAACATTTCGGATTCCTCTGACATGACTAAAATAGCTCGAATATTTTTAAGTAGACAATTCAGTTGTGAGTAAGGAAGAGAGTAATATTTGATTATTGGCTGTTAATTCATTAGCTCCATGATGTGACCTGACATAGTGTCAGTGACTGTGTTCTGTTTATGCTATGAAACTTATGGAGGCAGCACCACAGGCACTGGTCTTAAAGGAATACACAAATTTGCCACACTCATAATTTACTCATGTGATTCCTCAATTAATAGGCTCTCCTGGACTTAAAATTGATCATCTGGATTGCTGTAATATCATTTTCCCAATTTAACATGCAGATTTGTTAATTATTAAAACTACAATTAACATTTTCAATAACTGCACAGGATGATACATTTGCTGTTGTGAGTAGGGTTTCATGGTTGATGATGAAAACAAGATTAATTTATGCTTATCAGATTATATGTTTATTTACATTTGTGGCACACATTTTACAACCATAAACATGTTATTCTTAGTCTAGCTTTCACAGGACCAGTTCTACCTGCCAGCTGCCAGCTCCTTACGGACATATGCTTCATTGACTGTTTCTTAATGCCTGCAACGTCTGCAACATAGAACTCATGAAGGAATAACATAATCCTGGGTCAGCAGACACCTAATTAATGTGTTAATACATGATACATTTTTATATAAGGAACCCTTATGATTGTTACGTATTTTTAATTCTTTCTAGGCAGGAACTGTCCGAACAAAAAATTCATGCAATTTGTAATTAGACACTTTGTCATACAAAAAGTCACTCAGGGCAAGGTAATTTAATCTTCGGGCAAGAGAAAAAAAAATGTCACTAGCCCAAATTGGGCAAGTAATTTGGCCACTCGGGCAAGGCAAATTTTAGTGGCACTTGCCCTATGGGCAAGCAGTTTTTAAAGTTAACTTCGAACCCTGGTTTGGGAAAGTGACTTGAATTGCATTATTAACCAATTAATCCGAAATTCTTCGCATAATTGTTTTATATTGTATGTAAATTTCAAACTTGGGTTCTACTAAAAGGTCACAACTAAAATCGAAACTAACCTGACATTACATTGGGGCGTTAGATCTGTCTGATAATACTGGTTTCATGCAAATAAACGAATCACACATACTTATATTAATTAGTAATAATACAATTCAAAACTTGCAACTAGATGTTTGCTCACCCGATGTCCTATCAACACCATCTTCCGTCGTTCCAACTCGTAAACCAGTATTAATTACTTTTAGCCGTTCAATTCTTCGATAATCTAATTTCAGAGCTAAATGGATACCAAACATTCAAGACCATAACGGCCATAAGATGATTGACACACCGAATTTGCCCGCTTGTCACATGGTTTTCAAGAAGCAAGTATGTTAGCTCTTGTCGCGACTCGAAGTGAAGCACCCTCTTGTCTTTACCCAACCCACCACTTCCTTTTCAATTCCCAAAGTAAAATCTAACGGCACGCAACAAACGGTCTTTTGTTTCATTGCATTTTAAACTACAGGTAGATCAGCAAACAGTCCTTTGGTTGCAATTGTGATATTGTACAAATGCTAATATAATATCATTCAATGATTCATTTTCCGTACCGTTTATCCTCACGAGGGTCGCGGGTGTGCTGTCGCCTATCCCAGCAGTGTTTAAAACAATACACGAAACCACTACAAGGATAGCTAAAATATATCGTTCTAATTTAATAGGAAAACTCTCTCTCTCTCTCTCTCTCTCTCTCTCTCTCTCTCTCTCTCTCTCTCTCTCTCTCTCTCTCTCTCTCTCTCTCTCTCTCTCTCTCTCTCTCTCTCTCTCTCTCCCTCTCCCTCTCAATGCTTTCGTTTCCGGTTTAATGGTGAACGCGTGCTTTCCAAACGTTCAATCAGACTTCTTAAAGGGACAGTTGATTGAGTTTCATATTGGCATATATAATAGGTTTGCTTGTAAACATGACGTCGGTACCGCATTGGACGCATCATGTTCCGATGAGTGGTGTCGGTGTAGCCTGGAGTGGCCGTGGTGAAAAAAAGTAGCTCAAGTTAACACCTAGGGCTGAAATTTTAATATATAACGAGCAATTACATTTACAAAAACCCTCTCGCAACGCATTGTGTTTGTGCCTCGCTGTGGTTGGTTTCTTTTTCTTTTCTTTTTTTTTTTTTTAAATCAATATAATTTTGAATAATTGTAAAGACAGGCATGTGATCATATAATTTATGAGAAGTCCACTTACTATTTTATGATCAATTTTATTTGTGAATATTTAATCTATTGATGTAGATATAGCTATTGTTATTCTTGTGAGCTTCATAATTACAGGGAAAATATAATATGCATTATGTTAATAAAATCAGTTGTTATTTTTTGGTAGTCATTTGGGTTTCAAATATTCAAATTTTTTATCTCTTGAATAACTGAGCACATCAGTTGGTTTATCCTTGAAAATATCAAGAGAAGATCCGACATTGCAGCCTCGCCAAAAGGTACATGCTGCTTCGCGACGTGGGACGTTTAAAGAAACCACAACCAGGGTTTGTCGTTGAAGTGTTCATCCGGAATTGATGTCCCCTAGCAGTGCAATGCTGACAGCTTCATGAATTGGCTCCAAGTAATTACGGACATGAATGTACTTGACGTCTCGGAGCTGCATGTCTGGACAGTAAGAAGACGATTTTGTTTTGTTAACCTAGCTTGTCCGGAAGCCTTGAGCTGTTTAAAGAAATAAACAAAACCAACAGCAATTTTTTTCCGATAAAGTTGTTAATGCTCTTGGGATTCTTTGTGAAAGTGTTTCCAGAAAAGGAGTAGTGATGGCTTGACACCACGTTTTCATATCTGATAGAATACTGGTGCCTCAATGATTGTCCGACACTGATGCAATTATTTTCTCACTCTAAAAGTTAGTATGTTGATAACATCTAAAAATACCACATTCACTGCACAGCAGCTATTGTATAATTTTTTTTTTAAAAAGTTAAAAAACAAGTCATGTATACGGTCTTGTACAGAATATTATGCGTACAGTATTAGGCGCAATTGCAATGAGTGGCTCCATTTTAAAACATTTACTTATAGGACACATTATATTTGTGAATGATTGTATGTTTAAATTGTTTATTCTAATTGTTCCATATGTTAATTTGTTATATTTAGCACAATTATACAAGCTTCAGACCGGATACAAAATATCGGGTAGGGGCGTGTGTCTTGTTTGCTTTTGTCCGCCATGCATCCTCCGCCAGACGGAAAAAAAGTTGAATCATTATTAGTCAATCTGGTGGCCGATGGTTGTGTTCTTATAGAACTGAACTCAACATGAGCATTTGGCAACAGAGTTCATGAAAAACATTGCAGAAGCACTTGGCAGCAGTGGGAGAAAATACTAGTATTGAACTGTTTTATAAGCATGTAACCCACCTCTTCTTCTCACTGGAGGTTCCCATGTCCTTGTTGGAATTAATCCCTGAACTACAGGTGTGATAATCCCAAACAGAATGGTACTGCTGGACAATAGACTGACATAGTCAGACCCCTTTCCACTTTGATCAAATTCTTTGCAGCTTTGTTCCTTTTGGTCTCAAAACTGACCATGCACCTGTCTCTCGAGAGGTCGGGGGCCAAAACCAAGCACACTTAAGAATTAATTGGATAAATCAAATGACTGTATTTTCCGCACTAAAAATCGGATTTTTTTCATAAATTGGCTGGTCTTGCGATTTATACATTAAAAAAAAAGTTATTTCACAGACATTCGTGAGCGGGTACTCAGGATTTATGTTCCAAAATCTTCTACTCCTGACAGACATTGAAAAAAAAATATTTCACAGTCCACCACAAGAAGGCGCTCTTGATTTATACACCAATACGGTATCCCTGACTCCTTACAAAGACTACTGAAAATGATTGGAATCAATTACCCATCAAAAGAATCATATTCTAAAGACTTGTAAGTAGTGAAATGTACATCTGAAAACCGTAATCTAGCAGCAAAGAGAAAGTTTGACTTGAATGAGAAATTTGTTAGTTTAGGGACTGGCGAAAAGGCTATTTTTACTGCGATGCGATGAAAGAATACAAAAAAACAAAACAATGAAAACTTAGATGGCCGCAGTTAGAGGAACGAGTTCGCCAGCGGCTGCTTAAACAAGTGCAGTTACGATACGCTCAGGTAAGAATATAAAGGACTTTGCGGTAGGATGTTCTTGGTGCTTCCACTTCATGCAATGCAACTGCCTCTATTAGAGCACGGACATCGGTGTCCCCAAAACATTTACATTAACACTGGACAGCTTTTCTGTTCATGTTTATTTGTCGTGTTGCTAAATAAACTTATAATTGTATTTGCATATTTTACATGTCACCCCCTCCAGATAATCATCACAGTCTCGAATCTTCTTACACAGCTGACATTTATTGATTTGTCACTGTCAAATTCAATGGCTGCACAATAATCCTAAGGGCAATGAGCTCAAAATGTTGGCAGAAAATTCACTTCAGAAACTTCTTATTCGGCCGATAAACAAGATTCAGCTTGTAAACAATATCCGACGGCACTTTGCTTCCTCACTGTCACGAATGGTGAATATTTCAGCCTACATTGACCATGATGCTTTGCGTGCGTGAGAGCGCGTATGCGTACTGGCGCGATGTGTGCCTGGCAGACGTTAAATAAAGGCTAACGGTGTTTGCACTGCTAACGGGAGTCGAGCCTCACTGTTACTATCGTAACTCTAATTCGCGCGTACAACATAACGCCACACTCACGTAAAGAGCGCAAGAGTCTGAACAGTGCAACTCTCAAACACGTCCCCGGTGCAACAAACAATATAATTACTTTTCTATTGTCCCATGTACGATCGATTCACAAATAGGAAAAGAAAACTGGCATGCACAAGTTATCAATTAAATCAAACTTTCCAATTGCTTGATAAATAATAAAATTATAATAAATTAAATGACAAATAATATTTAGGCAGTTAAAGTAAACCTAGCAGCCTCTTCATTCTTTTATTGTTATAACTTGTTCTGTTTTCCCCACCGAAAAGGTTGACCGCGGTGTAGTATGGGAATTACTCAACTCAAAATCTTCCACTTTTCTTTTTTTTTTTTCACTTTTGGCATGAAGATGTACAATTCCAAGAGATGTAGTCTTGAGCTAAAAATGATGAGTGGCTGTAGTTGAAAGAGCAGGTGGAATGAGCAGGTAAAAACAGTGGACAAAAGGATAGCACGATGGCCTCACAGTGCAGGGTTCCATTCCGGCTCCGGCCTTCCTGTGTGGAGTTTGCATGTTCTCTCCGTGCCTGATTGGGTTATCTCCGGGTACTCCGGTTTCCTCCCACATTCCAAAAAACTAGAATGGCCGGTTGATTGGGCACTCTGAATTGGCCCTCGATGTGTGTGAGTGTGAGCGCGGATGGTTGCTCGTCATTGTGTGCCCTGCGATTGGCTGGCCACCAGTTCAGGGTGTACCCCGCCTATTGCCCGAAGACAGCTTGGATAGGCTTCAGCACCCCTGCGATCCTCATGAGGAGAAGCGGTTCAGATAATGGATAGATGGAAGTTAAATAAACAGTTTTTGGTTTCAAATACATTGACTCAAATAAATATCATTCAAATTACACACTTATTGTGTGTAAGTGTAACCAAATACATGCGTGAAATAAACAGACTACAATTAATGTCAAAATTAATAATTAGCCAATATTGCTAATAATAATACAGTCTGCACTCAGTTTTGTTTAGGTTTCAATTGAAAGCGCTCTATGGAGTTGGATAAAAGCCAACTATATCTCCGGTATCAGAAAATCACTCGAAGTCACTTGCCAGCTGATTTAAACTCCAAAGGTGACTCGAAGGGAGTGGCTGGTGACTGTTTTGGATTGTATTCACTGCAATACGTCTTCATTTTTAAATAACCCTTACAAATTCACGAACATTTACATTTCAATTGCCAGCGCACAAAGCAAGGTCCTTAAATACATGAATGTTAGTGTCTGGTGTGGATGAACTTGACTGTCCTGCTCAGATTTGACCTCAACCCGATAGAACACCTTTTGGATCAATTCTGACGGAGACTGAGAGCCAGGTCTTTTGGTGTGCGAGCCTGAAAAGCTATAAATAAGACAAAGAAGGCAAGGGAAGTTGAAATTCCAAGACAAATAAAGATTAACATCTTTCAAACGTCGGTCAAGCCAATACTTTGCCATGGTTCAGAATTGTGGACCTTGGCAAAACAACATAAAAGAAGTGTGGATGGGTGTTACGCCAGATTACAGAGACCTGACCTGATTATTATCTGAAAAGACAAGGTAATGAATTGACCATTTGGCCAGTTCAACAGTGGGAGATCGACTTGTGTGCCAAAGAGGCCTGATTTAGCAGTACCAAACAAGGAACTGAAAGATATTCACAAAGTCACTTTAAAAGTGACGGAACGCAGATTGAGTGCTGCTGGCTGTACCAAAATGAATCAGCAACCAGTCAGCCAATTCCTAGAATAATTTCGGATTGAACAGAATTGTTTTTTTTTATCAAACACAGTCATGTATCTTCAAAACATTCTCCTTGTAACGGTTCAGGGAACCGTGAGAAAGGAGAACTGGACCCAAGAGCAAGCGAGGATGGTTGAGGAGGATTTATTGAAGGGTTCGGGGGGAGAGGAACGGGTGCCGGTAGCAGGGCAGGAGGACAGGTGGAGGAGCGGCGAGTCAGCGCCGGGGTGCTCGCCGGGGTGGCGAGATGTGCGCTCGCGGAGGTGCAGCGGAGACGGCGCGCTGAGTGTGCACCGGCGCTGTGGCGGGAGGAACGCGGGCGCGGAGAGCGGCGTGGAGGCGAAGGCGGCGGCGAGCCGGCGGAGGCTGAGAAGGGCAGGCAGGCGGCGTACGGGCGTACGAGGTGCGATCGACGCTCCGGGGCTTGGCGGCTGGCGGCGGAGGATCGGGCTCGGGCTGGCGCTGGGCGGCTGGAGGGAGAGCGAGGAAAGACAATGGTTAACTCGGGTTGCATAACACAAAGCGCGGACGTGCACGAGGCGAACGTCGACGTGGACCGGGTACCGAGGTAGGTCACGGAATAATCCGGCGTCTGGCTCCTGGCAGCGCTGAGCTTTAAACCCCCGCGGTGATTGCTGATGATGGGCAGCAGGTGCGCAGGAGCCGACGCCCTCTCCGGTCGGAGGCGTGCCTGGCGGAAAACAGCCGGAACCTAGGGAAAAGGGAAAAAGCTTGGCAGGCCCCCTAACCCGAACCCCCACAGTACCCCCCCCTCAACGGACGCCTCCTGGCGTCCTTCCTGGTTTGTCTGGGTGTAAGGCGTAAAACTCCCTGATCGGGGAGTCGTCTATGAAAAGCTTACGGGGGATCCATGAACGTTCCTCCGGACCGTAACCCTCCCAGTCAACGAGGAACTGAAAACCCCTCCCCCGACGTCTAACGTCCAACACCTTGGAGACAGTGAAGGCTGGGTGGTCATCGATCATCAGGGGGGGAGGAGGGGAGATGGTCGGAGGGCTTAGGACGCTGGAAGACACAGGCTTGAGGAGAGAAACGTGAAAGGTGGGGTGAATCTTGAGGGAGTCGGGGAGCTTGAGCCTGACGGAACAGGGGTTAATGATCTTGGTGATGGGGAAGGGACCAATGTATCGCGGGGACAGCTTACGTGACTCGGTCTGGAGGGGAAGGTCGCGGGTCGAGAGCCAGACTTGTTGACCGGGCTGGTAGTCTGGGGCCGGGGTTCGACGACGGTCCGCCAGCTGCTTGTTGCGTTGCGCCGAGCGGGTGAGGGAAGCCTTCACCTCCGCCCAGACTCCCTTGGCCCGATGGATGTGTTCCTCCACCGAGGGAACTGCCACTGCGCGCTCCTGCTCAGCAAAAAGGGGGGGCTGGTAGCCAAGACATGCCATGAACGGGGACATACCTGTCGAGGCGCAGGAGAGGGAATTGTGGGCGTACTCGATCCACGAGAGAGCCTCGCTCCACGTCTCGGGGTTCCGGGCTACCACGCACCGCAGCGCTGCCTCCAGATCCTGATTGGCCCGCTCGGTCTGCCCGTTGGTCTGAGGGTGGTAACCTGACGAGAGGCTGGCTGTGGCGCCCACTGCCTTACAGAATTCCTTCCATACCTGGGATGAAAACTGTGGACCCCGGTCTGAGACGATGTCTTGCGGGAGGCCGTGGAGCCGGAAGACGTGTTGTGTCAGGAGCGTGGCCGTCTCCAAGGCGGTGGGTAGCTTGGGAAGGGGAACGAAGTGAACGCTCTTGGAGAAGCGGTCGATGATAGTGAGGATGACTGTGTGTCCGTTGGATGGAGGAAGGCCCGTGACGAAGTCCACAGCGATGTGGGACCAGGGGCGGCTCGGGATAGGCAGGGGGTGGAGAAGACCTGCCGGGGCCGAGTGTGAGGCTTTACCGCGGGCGCAGACCGAGCAGGCCAGCACGAATTCCCGTGTGTCTTTTGCCATACTGGGCCACCAGAAGTGCGCTTGAAGAAAGCGAAGGGTACGCGTGACGCCTGGGTGGCAGGTGAGCGAGGAAGAGTGCCCCCACTGGAGTACCTGGGAGCGCACGGCATCGGGGACGAAAAGGAGATCCGAGGGGTCAGGTCGGGGATCGGGTTGGGTCTTCTGCGCCTCGCGAACCGTGCGCTCGATCTCCCAGGAGGCCGCCCCCAGGAGACAGGAGGAAGGGAGAATGGTCTGTGTGATCTCCGGACTGGCAGGTGGAGCGAACATCCGGGATAGGGCGTCCGCCTTGCCGTTGTTCGACCCGGGACGGAAGGAAAGGGTGAAATTGAATCGGCTTAAGAAAAGGTGCCAACGGGCTTGACGGGGGTTCATCCGCTTGGCCGCCTGCAGGTAGGCCAGATTTTTATGGTCGGTCCAGACGAGGAAGGGGACGGCGGTACCCTCCAGCCAGTGTCGCCACTCCTGGAGGGCCCAGACGACTGCCAGCAGTTCCCGATTTCCGACGTCATAATTCTTCTCCGCGGGGGACAGGCGTCGGGAGAAGAAGGCGCACGGATGAGTTTTGTGGGTGTCGGGATCCCGCTGGGAGAGAACAGCTCCCGCCCCCGTGTCGGAGGCATCCACCTCCACAATGAACTGGAGTGCGGGATCGGGGTGTCTGAGGACCGGGGCGCTGGTGAAGGCTTCCTTGAGGTGCCCAAAAGCTTGTGTCGCTGCTGGAGTCCACTGAAAGGGGGTAAGGGTGAAGGTGAGTGCCGTGAGGGGGCTGGCAACCTTGCTGTAATTACGGATGAAGCGTCGATAGAAATTGGCGAACCCCAGGAAGCGTTGTAGTTCCTTGCGAGTGGTCGGAGTAGGCCACTCCACCACCGCCTGGATCTTGGCGGGGTCCGGCTGGAGTTGACCCCGGGCGATGACGTAGCCCAAAAAGTGGATCGATGGTACGTGGAACTCACATTTTTCAGGCTTGACGAATAGACGGTTCTCCAGGAGGCGCTGGAGTACTGAACGGACGTGGCGGCGATGGTCCTCGAGGGATCGGGAGAAGATGAGGATGTCATCCAGGTAAATGAAAACGAAACGGTTGAGCATGTCCCGGAGAATGTCAGTCATGAGGGCTTGGAAGACGGCGGGGGCGTTGGTGAGGCCGAAGGGCATGACGAGATACTCAAAATGTCCAAGGGGGGTATTGAAGGCCGTCTTCCATTCATCGCCCTCGCGGATGCGGACCAAATGGTAGGCGTTCCGGAGATCGAGCTTGGAGAAGACCTGGGCTTCGCAGAGGGGCTCGAACGAGGGGTCTATGAGGGGCAGAGAGGTCTTATTTTTGACTGTGATGCCGTTGAGAGCCTTGAAGTCAATGCAAGGGCGAAGGGAGGAGTCTTTCTTCTTGACAAAAAAGAAACCCGCTCCCAGGGGCGAGGAAGAGGGCCGAATCAGACCGGCCGCCAGGGAGTCGCGGATGTAGGTCTCGAGGGCCTCCTTCTCGGGACGGGAGATGTTGTACAGCCGGGAGCTGGGCAGCGGAGCTCCGGGAAAGAGGTCTATGGCGCAGTCATAGGGCCGATGGGGAGGAAGGGTGCGGGCGAGGTCTTTGCAAAAAACCTGGGCCAGGTCATGGTAGTCCGTGGGGACGGACGCCAGGTCGGGTGGAGCCGGGGAGCGAGGAACCGATCGGGGAGCGGGGTCGGCGGACAGAAGGCACTGTGAGTGGCAAAGCTCGCTCCACCCGGTGATTGCACATCTCCTCCAGTCTATCGCGGGGTTGTGTAGCTGGAGCCACGCGAAACCCAGGACCAGGGGGACTTGTGGCGAGTGGATTAGGAGGAGCTGGATGGTCTCCCGGTGGTTACCGGAAACAATAAGGGTTAGGGGTCCCGTTTGATGGAAGACCTGGGAGATGAGGCGTCCATCCAGAGCCACCACGCGCCGTGGGGAAGGGAGAGGCTCCAGGGGGACACCCAGCCGGCGAGCCAGAGCCAGGTCCAGGAAGTTTCCATCCGCTCCGGAGTCCACCAGTACGGCGACCGAGAGGGATTGGGTCTGCCAGAGGAGGCGGGCTGGGATGGACATGCGTGAAGAGGAGTCCGTAGCTGACACGTTATGGCTCGCCGCGGGACTCCTGATCAGCGGCGCCCCCTCTTTTGGCTTCACGTGGCAATCGGCGATGTAGTGACCGGGGTTGCCACAATAGAGGCATAGCTGGCTCGAGAGGCGCCTCTGGCGTTCCTGGGGATCCAGGCGGGTCCTCCCCAGCTGCATGGGCTCCTCCTGACCGACGGGAGGCGAGACCGGAAGCCGAGGACGGGAGTCGGCGGGAGGCGTGGCGGGGCGTGCCGTTGGACGGGACGACCTTCGCGTCCGATCAGACTGCCGCTCCCGCAGCCGGTTGTCCACCTTTATGGCCAGGGCGATGAGGTCTTCGAGGGAGGTGGTCTCGTCACGGACGGCCAGCTCGTCCTTGAGCTGGTCCGTCAGACCATCGAGGAACACTCCCCGGAGTGCGGGCTCATTCCACCCGCACTCGTGGGCGAGGATGCGGAATTCCACCGAGAAGTCGGCGGCGGACCGGGAACCCTGCCGGAGTGCGAGCAATCGGCGGGTGGCCTCGCGTCCCTTGACGGGATGGTCGAACACCCGCCGCAGCTCTAGACAGAAATCGGGGTAGGAGGCCATCGCCGGCGCCGATGCCTCCCACAAGGCGGTAGCCCATTTCGCTGCGCGGCCGCGGAGCAGGTTCACCATGTAGGCGATTCGAGCTCGATCGGTCGGGTAACTTTGGGGTTGGAGATCGAACACCAACGAGGTACTCAAAATGAAGTGGCTACAAGAGCCCAGATCACCGGAAAATGGCTCCGGCGTGGGAACATGGGGTTCCCTGCCGCTCGGAGGGAACACGGCGGGCGGAGGAGGGGGAGAAGGGACCGGGGAGGTGTCCTCCGGAAGGCCGGAAGCAGAGGGAAGAGAGCTGACCTGCTTCGAAAGGAGCGCGAGTTGGTGGTGGAGAGCCTGGACGGAGTCCATGAACTCCTGCATCATCCTCTCGTGTCTTCCCAGCTGTCTGCCTTGGTGGGAGAGGGCCTCTTGGAGGGAATCCGAGCTCGCTGGGTCCATTGGGGCCGGATTATTCTGTAACGGTTCAGGGAACCGTGAGAAAGGAGAACTGGACCCAAGAGCAAGCGAGGATGGTTGAGGAGGATTTATTGAAGGGTTCGGGGGGAGAGGAACGGGTGCCGGTAGCAGGGCAGGAGGACAGGTGGAGGAGCGGCGAGTCAGCGCCGGGGTGCTCGCCGGGGTGGCGAGATGTGCGCTCGCGGAGGTGCAGCGGAGACGGCGCGCTGAGTGTGCACCGGCGCTGTGGCGGGAGGAACGTGGGCGCGGAGAGCGGCGTGGAGGCGAAGGCGGCGGCGAGCCGGCGGAGGCTGAGAAGGGCAGGCAGGCGGCGTACGGGCGTACGAGGTGCGATCGACGCTCCGGGGCTTGGCGGCTGGCGGCGGAGGATCGGGCTCGGGCTGGCGCTGGGCGGCTGGAGGGAGAGCGAGGAAAGACAATGGTTAACTCGGGTTGCATAACACAAAGCGCGGACGTGCACGAGGCGAACGTCGACGTGGACCGGGTACCGAGGTAGGTCACGGAATAATCCGGCGTCTGGCTCCTGGCAGCGCTGAGCTTTAAACCCCCGCGGTGATTGCTGATGATGGGCAGCAGGTGCGCAGGAGCCGACGCCCTCTCCGGTCGGAGGCGTGCCTGGCGGAAAACAGCCGGAACCTAGGGAAAAGGGAAAAAGCTTGGCAGGCCCCCTAACCCGAACCCCCACACTCCTGCCATAAAGATCTCATATCTCACACAGCATGCACATTTAAGCAACTGTTGTCCTTAAATAATGATTTTGAATTATAATTAGATTATCAATTAGAGCAAATACAATTTAAAAATGGGAAGGATTTATTACATTATTGTATTTCGTTTCTTGTCTATTCATTTTGATTCAGTTTTCATTCATCTAATTAACTGATGGGTAAATTGGTTGGGGGGGAAACAAAGAAAAAACTAATTGTGATATTATTAGAATGAATTACCTTTTGACACGCTTTCTTCTTACTTTACAAATGATTTGTCCATTTGAAAAATATCCAATGTAGACCATCAGCACACAAGTTCTCTAACTGCTAGTGTAGGTTTTTGTTGGGTTCACTAGTTCCCACTAGAGGACAATCTACACTCAGTTTTGCTGTCCTTCTCGAGTCAGCGCTGTTTTCATGGCAGTCGCAATGAACAAATGCTGTGTTTCATCTTTCCTTACCAGGTCTGAAATCTTCAGGGTGATGAACTTAATAATCAGCTGCTACTCTGCCTCGGCTATGCTGTTTGTATTTAGTAAACAACTTCTATGGTGCTAAATCCAGGCTGTACTCAACATATCGGGCTTCGTTTTTAAAACAATAAGGTAATGCAAAGTGTGAAATCACAAAACTTCACAGTTAAAAATCAGAAAAAAAGACGTTGAAAATAAAAATTACTCAATAAAGAAATTGAAATATACTTTTTTAATATTTGCTCTGCGGCCTCAGGCATAAAATAATTCAAATTCTAAAACTTTGTACACAGACGAGACTCAATTGTTGGATATTTTTGCACACATGGATGCTTGTATGACATTGTTGAATAATTTATGATTATTTTCATTATTTCCGTCTCCACTTTTATAGAAGAAAAGTCTTGCAGAGAAATTCAGACTCAGTCACAGTCTGACTTTACAGTCACATGTCTAATCTGTCAGTAAACCTAACCAGCTTGTTAGTACCGGTAGTTTTGTTATGCTGAGTCCTGATTTTCTGCCCATAGTCAAGCTTGTTGCATTCATTTAGCTGATTTTAAAAGTACTACCTTTATTTTGTGTCCATTTCTCTCATTAAGTAATTGATTGATTAGTAATAATGACACATTTATGTATACAGTATCTAATAGCATTTAATTATAATACAATACAACTTTATTTATATAGGGCATTTCACAATAGAATTTTAAGATAAAAATGTATTCTTTCATTAGTAAAATATCTTATATTATATTCATGTATCTATTGAAAAAAATATTTATTGTATCATTACTAAAATAATTTCACATACATTTAACTTTTTAAAATTGTATTCAATACTTGCTTCAACTGCCACCATATTGTCTCCATAGTGAGTAAAAAAAAAAAAAAAAGAAAAAGTGTGCTTCGAATTTACTCCGACTGCATCCAACAATTCAAGAAGAAGCCATCAATGAAGGTGTTGTATCCCCTACTATTATTTCGGGTAAGGATGACTGAAGGCTCAGGTGTAGACGGATGACTTTTTAATCGCAACGGAGCAGAGCAGGATGACATGAAGAGTTCTCATTTACATTGTCAACACACGCACTGCGTGATGACGTCACGCATAACCACGAGATTCAACACAGACCAAAAATACATAACATCTCCTCCCCCCTTACATCAGAAGCAGTAAATTCCCTTTTTCATTTTTAAATTTTTTTTTAAGACTCTTTAACTAGGTAAGAAAACACTGACCACTAAGAACAATTTTTTTTCAACACCTTTCTGACCTACAAATTCAAACGATCAGGTGCTTTCCTTTCCCGAGTAGGATAGGGACGTTCTAGCGCTACAGCAGTCTTTCCCATATGACTAGGTTCTGGTACTGGTGAGCTCTCTTCCACAGATTTATCTGAACCATGAACAACAGCAGGGCTAACGGAATTTGCCACAGGTAAAGATACATTACAGGGTTCAGGTAAACATTCATCAACATTTTTGTCACAATCGACAGTCACAGACAATTCAGGGGTGCTTGGAAACGCCCTTAAAAGTTGGTCCACGTGGTGGCGCCAAACACCATCAGCTGACTGAACTGTGTAGGAGACAGGTCCTGTTTGGGCAATAACAGTAGCAGGAATCCACTTAGTTTTGCCTTGATAATTCCTTGCGAGCACTTTCTCTCCTGGTGTGAAAACTCTGTCTTTTGCATGAATGTCCCGTTGCATTATTTGTTTCCTTTGACTTGCCCGAACAATGTCTTTCACTGCTGCAGGCTGAAGAAGATCCAAGTTGGTCCGTAGTTCTCTGTTGAACATCAGGCTGGCGGGCGATGTCTTGGTAGTTGAATGTGGAGTGGTCCGGTATTTGAGAAGAAACTCATGTACTCTCTGGTGGAGCGTTCCTTGTCCTTGTGGTGTTTTAAGTGCGTTTTTTAGTGTTTGCACGAACCTCTCTGCTAACCCATTCGTTGCAGGGTGGTATGGAGCTGACTTGATGTGCTGTACTTCATTGACATGCAGAAAGTCCGACATTTCATTTGACACAAGTTGATGGCCATTATCTGAAACAAGTTGGACAGGAGCACCAAATCTACTAAAGATTTCTCCCAGTTCCTCAACTGGCTTTTCTGCAGTTGTGGATTTCATTATCGCCACCTCTGGCCACTTACTGTGTGCATCAACAGCAATCAGGAATATTCTGTCTTCAACTGGACCCGCAAAATCGATATGAATCCGATACCAAGGGTCCTGAGGAAAATCCCATGGATGAAGTGGTGCTGCTGGAGGATTATTACGGGTTTTGTGACAGGATGGGCAACTCATGGCCATGTGTTCAACTTCCTTGTTTAGCCCTGGACACCAAAAGTAGCTTCTGGCCATCTCCTTCATTTTTACTATTCCACTGTGTCCCGCATGAAGCTGCTCCAACATTTTAGCACGCAGTGACTGTGGAATGATGACCCTCCTTCCCCACAGCAGACACCCGGACTGGACAGTAAGTTCCCACCTCCTATTACTGTAAGGCAGGGGTCCCCAATCCTGTTCCTCGAGGGCCTGTGTCCTGCAGGTTTTCCATCTCTCCCTGCTGCAACACAGCTGATTCAAATGATCAGATAATCAGCAAGGTCTTTAGAAGCTAGATAACCAACGCTCATGTGTGTTGCACCAGGGAGAGGTGGAAAACGGCCAGGACACCGGCCCTCGAGGAACAGGATTGAAGACTCCTGCTGTAAGGTTTCAGTGTAGCACTATCACCTACTGAATGTCCATTCATGACCATGTCCATAACCACTGACAAGTCAGGTTCAGTATGTGTCGCCTTTTTCACTTGGGATGCAGTTATAGGCGCTCTTTCAACGCTCCTGAAGTAGAAGATGTCCCCGGTGTTCGATTCATGTTTCGTGACAGGGAGTGGCAACCTTGAAAGTCCATCTGCGTTGCAATGAGAGACTGACTTCCGATACTTAATGTCGTAGGAGTGAGCCGACAACAGTAAAGCCCATCGCTGGAGACGCGAAGCTGCCAGAGATGGTATTCCTGTGTGTGGTCCCAAGATAGTTGTCACAGGTCGATGATCTGTGAGCAGAGTAAACTTCCTTCCATATAGGTATTGGTGAAATCTTCTCACGCCAAAAACAATGCCCAGTGCTTCTCGTTCCAGTTGAGCATAGTTCGACTCTGCCTTGTTCAACGTCCTGGATGCAAACGCAATAGGTCTGTCCTCACCATTTGGAAACACATGAGAGATGACAGCACCCACTCCATAAGGTGACGCGCCGCATGCCAGTTGGATTGGTAATGACCGATTGAAATGTGTTAGCACTTTGGACGTGGTTAATGCATTTTTAGCATTATGAAATGCTTGTTGACATTCACTAGTCCATTTCCATTTCTTGTCTTGACATAACAGTTCATGTAGCGATCATAGCAGTTGTAGCATTGTCAACACACGCACTGCGTGATGACGTCACGCATAACCACGAGATTCAACACAGACCAAAAATACATAACAGAAGGGAAAAAATATTAAAGTGCATTTTAACTTGACAATGCCCAGTGGGGATGACAGTCAGTCATGTAAGCTATATTTTATTTGTGGTTGCTGTAGCCTATGTTTAATATGTTCAAATGGTCTGTCAAGTGTGACAACAGAAGTATTTTTAGATAATTGAGGGTCTATTGAGGCGCTGCGGCAGCGCAATCTAGTATACATTGAGGCATGCTGCCCAGCTATATTAAACGAGATCTTGAAAAAAAATTCAGGCAAAGTCAACTCAGAGCTTCGGGTTTAGATTTAGATAAGGCCGTGCTGAAGCTGCTCGCAGGAATACCCTTCTGTTACATTTTCACTCAATATCAAAACATTTGTCACTGAGATGTGGCCAGTGACAATTTATGAATCAAGATCAATATTGAATGACAGCTATGTGCTCAAGAAGCTTGGTTAGCTCCAAGTTGAGCATTTTGGAAACATGATTACTCCCCCCTGTCCTCCCCACCGTTCGAGTAAACAGTCAGAGTATATCACTCCAAGTGCATAACTGCAACAGTGACAAAGGGGTCATTCTCTTTCAAAAGCCAAATATACACAGCTGCCCTCCCTCCTTCTAGGCCCCTTTGACCCTTTTCTCCTCCTCCTATATGTCAATATGGGCCCTTTTTCTTTAGAAGATGAACTTTCACCTCTGCCAAACAAAGTGAGAAAGAAAACGTTATTTGGGGAGGGATTTTACAGTAGTTTGTTGTATGTTGTGCAAACAACGCACAAACTATGTGCTTCAATATTGTTGATGGTCAGGGAGGTCGATATTAGGGCTGTTTACAGCTATACCTATAGAATCTTCAGTATTCAGATCAAATGTATTTTTACTTGTTTTAAAAGCAATTATGAATACAAAAGAGAGAACATTATTATCTACAATAATGAATGACCTATTCAAATCAACCTGATAAACTGTCAACCCAAGGTAGGTCATCCACGCTGAGAGGAATGACAGCCCACAGCCACAGGGTTGTCCACCATCACAGCGACCCCCAGCCCAGATTGAGCAGAGTAGACCTTACACATGGTGCAGAGACCCCCGGTCCCCGGGCCTAAGGAGCCTCCGGGATGATGGCCCCTTGTGAGAAAGCCAGCCGCATGGGCAAGACACTTCACCGACATCGCTTCCAGTGTCACTCATACTGGTCTACGCCGCGCTTCAATTAGCCTACCCCAGGGCAGCTTTTGCTACATACGCAGTTTATGTTCACCAAAGCGTGAGCGTGAGTCAATGAATGACATAGCCATTGTAAAGTGTCTTTGAGTGTACAGAAAATTCATCCATCCATTTTCTGACGATTATCCGGGGTCGGGTCACGGAGGCAGCGGCTTCAACAAGGATGCCCAAGAATCCTTCTTCTCAGCCACATTTTCCAGCTCTCCCAGGCGTCCCCAGACCATCCAGGATACACAGTCCCTCCAGCGTGTCCTGGGTTGTCCTCAGAGCCTCCTCCGGTGGGACATGCCCGCAACACCTCACCAGGGAGGCGTCCAGGAGGCATCCTAATCAGATGGCCGAGACACCTCACCCTCTCAACATGGAGGAGCAGCAGCTCGACTCTGAGTCAGTGAGCGTTGGAGATCACAGCTTGAAGAAGCCAACAGTATCAGATCATCTGCAAAAAGCAGAGATGCAATACCAAGGCCACCTAACCGTAGAGAAATGATGAGTCTATCAATGTTCATATTTCTGTATTATACTGTCCCCAGGTGGCCAAGGCGTGTAAGGTGCAGCACGGTGTCCAGTGAACTGAAGAAAAAAGTGCGACAAAAACTTGAATTCTTTATATTTTACTTCATTATGTCATTTCTGTAATTTTTTAAAGTACAACATTATTTCGTGCTATTTTTCTCATGAAAAACACATTACAAAAATTTAAATTTTTTGATGGGAGGGATGGGAACGGATTCATGGCATTTCTGTCCATTTCAATGGGGGAAAGATCATTTGAAATATGAAGGCTCGAGTTATGAGTAAGGTTAGAGAACAAATTAAACCATTACCTCAAGGCAACACTGTGTTCATGCGCCTATTTAGTAATCAAAATTTTATTGTTGATTTTTCAGAATTATACATAGACACCTTATAAAAAGTTACTCTCCTGGCACGCTCATCACCCAAATATGTCTCCTTTAAAATATTTATTGCATGTTGAGCGTGTTTGGACCTGGAGCATATTAATGAATTGGCTTCATATATTCTGGAAAATATGTTGTGAAATTGGAAGAACTTGCAAATCAAGGGGTGTCAAACTTTTCAACTTGGGCATTCCCACTGTCATCTACTTAAACATGTTTTGTACGAATACCTTCTGGGCTCACAATTAATTTATTTTTGATTTAATAACCTTTACCTATACATGTCAGGCAACTAAGAACATATCTTCAATTGCAATGCCAACATGGAAAAAAAAACAACAAGAAAATGAAAGATTTGTGTTTTTCTGCTAACACTGCATTTCTTTTCCGAGACACAGGTGTTTTTTCCCCCTCTGGGAGTACCAACTTCCTCCTATAGTCAAGGAAATATCAATATTATGTTAATTGAGGACTCTTAACCTGCCCTGTACTGTGATTCTAAATAGTTTACAATCTGTTCATGTCAGTCAAGTGATTTACTAGTGATCAGTCAATGCCGCACTAAACCGTTCACCCTAAGTGCTTGTGACTCCAGTGAACCAGATTTGTAGACAAGTAATTAAAATGTCCAATTTCCTCAAACACAACTTATGGAAATGTATTTTTTGAATGATTGCTGTAAAAAAATGCAGGGTATGTGATCAATGCTGTTTGTGCGAAAAAAATTGTATATGAATGTAACCTTTTTTCGCCTCAATATTATTTTTCTTTAGTTGTCATGTTCTTTTTGTAACTTTTTTTCCGACTGCTGCCATCATTTATATGAACAAACTTAAATAAAAAGTTGAGCAACACACATACGTAATGATGTATGAGCAGACAATACAGTGTGCTGACTGTTTCCATCACTGACTCACAGTGAAAGAGCGCTGGGAGTAAGCCGACACATCATTCCCACCTGATCCCAGCATGGAAGGAAGGGGATAATGGCAATTGGAGGAAACGGGGAATAATGGGCAGAAAACTAATGGCAGGTTGATAATGGATGGGTCCTGGGCAGTCCAGGCCTCTCACCCAAAATCTGGGTGAAGGTTGAGGACAAGCACTATACAACATGGTTGAATGGATGGGAAACTTATTACTTTGGATGCAAGGCCGTCTTGAGGCAGGAGTTTTGAGTGTGACGTTGTGGTGGTCGTGTGTTTGTGTGTGCACTTGTCCTTCGCCTGTCTTTTGTTTTGGTCGAGTTTTTATATTATCTATTTCTCTAAACTGTCACAACCACTATTTGGTTATAAAAATGGCCAGGTGCAGTAGATGCAAATGCTAACAATATTGTACAATGCGAACTTTCTCAACAGTTTTATATCGCTTACATTCCGGAGCAGTTTTCTCACTTTTCACCTCCGCGCTGCCTGAAGAAGTAAACTGGCCTTATAGGGTTGAAATAAATGTGTTTTCCCTTCTCCTCCTTTATTTTGATGTAATATATTTTATATTTCTATTTAACCTTTGCATGTCTTAAATGGAGATTGAAAAGGGGATCTACAGTTATATTTTGGGGTGGCTGTGGTTGTGAAAAAAAAAACAAACAAAAAAAACCCTAATAATATACATACAGAGTTTTTATGTCTTTATGGAGTGATTTCATAGTGCTGTCAACTCTATGATGTTTCAAACACCCCTTCGGTCAGGCTTCTTTTATGCCAATATTTTTTCTCAAGTAGTTTGATTGTGCCCTATAAAGTATGACTCACAATAAGGCAGTGCTTCTCAATTATTTTCTGTTAAGCCCAGCCCCCACCTAGCAAGAAGAAAACAATTCAATTGATTATCAATAGTATGTCTCAACCTCTGGGTTGGGAGACGAACACTCTGCCACTGAGCCATGTTGCAGTGCAAGTAACCTCTTGTAGCATCTGACCGACTGCTCTTTTTTAATTTAAGTTGAGCTTTTACAAAATAAAATATTTGTTTCCTTAGATTTAATTCCTTTGGTCTCTTTCAGGTGCAAAATGGATTTTAATTTAAGAATAACATTTTTTCCACAGTCTTTGGCTTTAGAAGGTTTCTTTTTAGGGTTTACTAGAGTTCATTTAGAGAATGAAACAGTTATTGCTTCGGATGTCACAGTGTTGGAATATTGCCATTTTATTTCCGGGTTTAAAATGTGTGCCGCAGCTTCGGTTTCAGAGTGCCCATTACTATTTGCCAGTCCCTTGTTTGCATTTTTTTTTTATTCAAATACCCCTTTAAATTACTTCCTGCCCCTTGACAGAATTAACTGACCACAACCGGACCCAGCGGGAAGCACATGGTGACGTGCTCGACGGTCAGCCTGCTTACCACCCTCAGCCTGTCGACCGCCGCCAAACCCCATTGTGTTTTCATCCACGCCTGTTCCTCCCTCTTTGTCTCCACTAATTATCTTAGATTACCCTACAATTTCGCTGCCGCACGTTTTTGTTGATTCAGATTTTGATGATGATCCTGATTTTGTTAATTTCCTTTCTGCTTCAGAGTTTGACACTGATTTCGATTTTCCATGTCCTGTTTCTTTCCCCAGTCAATTTTTCCTTTTGATTCCTTTGAGTCCACCTCTCAATCCCTCCCATCAGACCTTTACTTGTGCACCCAGTTGGTAATCTATCTCGGACCTCTATGGGGTGGCCAACGACGGCCCCTCGAAATACCTCCCGGATTTCACTCCCCAAATCGCATTTTTCCAAGCCCCTTTGTTCACTGCCTGCTTCTACATCTTGCCCACATCCATACATGTTTTCGAGTCCACCTCCCCAAGTACCTCGTGCATCTTGGTTTTACGAACCCATATGGCGGCAGGCTGATAGGGATCAGGCCCCCAAGCTGGCTCCTCGCCAGATGCAGCTGCTCCTCAAGGGCAGCAACCACCAGTGGCGGCTTCTTGACAAAAGTGGCCGTCGCAAGTCCCTGATCCGGCGGCGCACTACATGCGGCCGCGCTCCGATGCTGCCATGGCAGCGCACACTCTGCGTCTGGCATCGGATCGGCCACCTGACTGGACCCATCAAGCCCCCCCCGGCCCCGTTTGGCCTCCGGGCCGCCCACCTGAGTGGACCTGTCATGATCCGCTCGACTGGCCTCCGGGACGACCACCTGACCCGTCAGATCTGCTCATCTGGCCTCCCTCATGACCAGAGACGGAGACGGCCCCCGATATACAGGCCATGATCCCCAACCTGTTTCAGGACATTTGTATGGTTTGAGACGTCTGGGCTGCGTCCTGTAAGTGTGGGTTGGGGCGGTGATGGTGTGCTGTCACATGGTCTGTTTGTTGTTTGTGGTTTCGTATTTAGTTTCATGTTTTTCCTTGTGTCCCTTTGTGTGTCTCTCGTTAAACTTATTGTGTACACCTGTGCTTGTCGTCCCACTCCCTAGTGTTAGCCAATCAGCTCCCTCCACCCCTTTTGTATCTTGTCCAGGTATTCCACGTTGTCTCGTCAGTTTGTATGCATTTAGTTTCCTGGGTCCTTTCAGTCCTTGTCAGTTCATTGTCGTTGTCCTCTATTAATTTTCTCAAACCAAGTCCTAGAGTTGTTTGTTTGTTACTTTCCCTGTTATTATAAATTTGAGTATTTTTGATTTTCCCAGCCCCTTGATTGCATTTTTGGGTCTTTAAATTAAATACCCCTTAAAAACACTCCCTCCTTCGCTTGCCTGCATTTGGGTCCACCTCAACTCAAACTTGACAAATAGTTAATAACCAAACTATAAAATGGTCTGAAAACTGACTTGTACAATAATGTCTTAAACAGGCTCAGCTGGGGAAGTAATTATCAAACTGTTTTAAGATTGATATCAGTGATCTTAATGGAGAGCACAAGCAAAAAGATTGGCAGAAAAACCAAAACACCAAAGTTTATTAAACTTAAATCCTACATGCATAATAAGTTAGGTCATTATGTGGAAAGAAATAGAGAAGCACTGAAAAATAGACATCAGTAATTTTGCTCGGGATAATACTGTAGTAAATGATGAGGAATTTCAATTCTGATTCACTATCTGGCTGCATTTTATTTCTAAAGTAACACTGGTACACATGCACAACAATGTCATAGTCAGTTTTTGTCCTCGGCCTGTCCTTCCATGACCCTTGACCCTGACTTTAGCAGATTCAATAATCCTTTTAACGACACTCTGAGCTTATTTTTTCATGCATGGTCATGCACAGAAGCACCAGCCAACTGATAGTGCAGCCAGTATGCAGCCCCTTTGCCTTTCCAGGTACTCTCACTTTTAGTGAAAAGGGATTCTGCGGTCACTTTATGATCTCATTTCTCTTAATTGGTCTAAAATATATTTATGTACGATAAATTATTTTCATTCATTTATCAGTGCCAGTCCATGGAGAACAATGAATTGCTCTTCCATAAGATGTCAGAAGATGAATACTGTAATTGGCCTCTGTATCCACTCCTAATGACATTTTTGTGTGGTGGTGTGTCCCATGAGATTTTTCTCATGTAAAATATGTGCTTTGGCTCAATAAAGGTTGGGAAACACTGCAACACAAACATTTCATTGTATCAGTCTCATTGCATGGTAAATATAGGAAAATCATTCTTTGAATTAAAAAATTGAAAGACGTTATCAAAGTCACTACACTTGCTTCTTTTTACCCCTAAAAACACAATCACATTCTCCACATTGGGCGTCTCAATCTGAAAGGAAGTGTTTTCGAATTCAAGCTCCCCCAAGACTCCCTGCAGGGGTTAAGGGTCTAGTGGTTTTGTTGATGGGTTGATAGCCACTCCAACCCAAAATGTCCTTATCAAGAAAAATGCTTTCGCCATTAGTGTTCATTGATTATTATTTATTCAGCGTTGCTTGTCATCAAAGTTCTTGACAGAGCCACGTCCTGCTAGCTGTTCTGAATCCGTTTGTACAATTGTTGTATCTTGTCAGGACTACTGGGGGGGTCTGGAATTTAGGCATGTTTCTGTTTTCTGTAACACTAGACTAAGTAGGGGAAGTTCTGAAATCAAAGGACAGCTTTGGTCAAGCGGATCTTTCGTGTTGTTGGTGCATTTGCGGCTGACCTCAAATTCCTGAAAAAGTCTGTTTGATATTGTATTGAAGAAATTGGCACCCTGCTCTGAGTCGCTAAATGCATCAGCTTCTCCTTGGAAAAGGGAAATGGGCTTCACTTATGTAGCGAACCTCAAACTATTCAAAGAGCTTTCACCCTATCATGTCATTGTTGCCAATGAGTGATGATTTTGGTCAGTATCGTGCACAATGATAATTGGACTGAGCTGCAGAAGATTTGGGAACTTATAAACTATGGGTTGAGAGACAAACACTTTACCACGTGAGCCACGTCGGTTGGTACTCCTGGACCGGCCTTGAATGAAAGGTTTTCTGGAAAAAGAGTTGCGAATATACATATATATAAAATGTGAAAACCATGGCACAATACCTTTATTTATTTGTGTTTTTTGTAATCAATAAATGCACTGATTTAATATAAAATAATTTTTTTCCATCATCTGTGCCGCTTCTCCTCAGTAGGGTCGCGGAGGGTGCTGGAGCCTATCTGAGCTAACTTCGAGCAGTAGGCGGAGGACACCCTGAAATGGTTGCCAGCCAAATGCAGGGTACAGAGAGACAAAGAACCATCCGCAATCACACTCATACCTAGGGGCAATTTAGAGTGTCCAATCAGCCTGCCACGCATATTTTTGGAATGTGGGAGGAAACCGGAGTACCCGGAGGAAACCCACGCCGGTATGGAGAGAACATGCAAACTCCACTCAGGTAGGTCCGAGCTGGGATTGAACCCACGACCTCCGTATTGTGAGGCCATCGTGCTAACCAGTTGGGCCACCGTGCCACCTAAAACAATTTTATATATCATATGAATATAACTAACATTTATGCCCTTAAAAAATATGTATTGGAAATTTAAAAATGGTTACGGTGCGCGTAAAAATATGAAAATAAAAATCTTGAGTGACACATGTCTACTATGGAAGCATATTGCTGCCACACTAGGACCCCCCCCCCCACACACAAAACTCATCATGTAAAAAATGTGAATAACTATCAGGTTAAAACGTGAAATGTATATAAAAACTTGAAAATTCTCATGTAAAAACGCACCAATTATCATGTAAAAATGTGAAAATTGTCACATTGAAATAACGTAGAGCACTAAACAACATAAACAGCACTATTATATAAGTGCCAATATTACCGTCAGTGTGACGTTCCTTTAAGGCATAAAAAGACAACAGAAAATAGCATATGCCTAAACAAAGACTCATGGGGAGGGTAATGAGTCTGACAAAGGCAGGCATCAATGACAGGAAAGAGGAGGAGTCAGGAGGAGAGAGAGTGGCCTGGAAACAGGGTTTGAGGAGGGACAATTAAATTTTCCCTTCAGAAAAACAGCTGTTGCATTAAAGGCGCATTGCAAGCCCACGCTGTGCGTATTTATGGCATGCTGTATATTCAATCAATGGGGGACTCATCACTTGGAAATTGAACCTTTTTAATAGACTGAAACAAGTGAGACAAGATTCCAAAATCTGCCATAATCACCAGTGAAATAGCAGAGTAAATTTAGTACGTAAATTTACGATAATCACCTCGGTGCTCACACATTCCAGCAGTGCACCCTATAGGTCCTGTAGAAGGCATTTTATCGGGCATTTCTTGCCAAACTATAGGTTAATTGTAAGACACCATACACTATTAACAATGCCTTACTGGCCTTTATGAAGCCACCAGGAGGGGGGGATATCCTGCTGGTGCTTTACCCTGATGTGCATCACAACTGGGATTTCCCTCATGGAAGGGTTTTATCTCATGGAGGGCTCTAATAAGGTTGGAAGCAGGTTAATATTTGAACACATCGAGCTATACTTTAGCCATATGCAACTGCTGTCAGATTTATGAGATATTCTTCTCTTCAGGAATAGGATGGTTATCCTTAGTCTTTCCCAAACCTGGTACAGTTAGAGTTGAAAGTGCACAGCAACTATCATCTCTACGGTTTATCTTGAATTTATACCAATCCATTGAAGAAAGAAAACACAATTGTCACTGAAAAATGGCGCTTCCCTTATAGTCTCAGAGCAATCGGCAGAGAAATTCAGAAAACACAGAAGATAGAATTGTGTTTTAAAACAATACTTGACCATATTTACAATTTCATATGGATGAAAAAGTGAATCTTGTGGTAAACATTTTCTCAAGCGCACTCACTGCTTGCTGGGTCCGTTCACTTGACTCTATCCACAGACCAGAACCTCGGCAGTTCCCTGGCCTGACGGCTGTGGTCCCCGGCAGAGGGCTTTGGCCACCAGGTGACAATGACAAGCTGGGGACAACTTGCTAAATGAATGTGGGGCGGCCAAGTGAATAAGACCAAGCTCTGTCGTCAATATCAATGAGAACTTGGTAAATGGACCTGGCATGCAGTGAGTGCCGCTCTTGTTCTTATTGCCAATTTTGTACATGTTCAAAATTTCTTGGCAAGAAATGACAAGAAAAACTGTTTGTGAACGTCTTGCAAATGCAACCTTTTGCAACCTTTAACAAACCCTGAGCCCAAATCAACATTGGCTGGATTTCAAACACTCGCATTTGCCACCTTTAGGATGAACACATTCAACGCCCTTCCTGGCACAACCCCATTTATCGAGGCTAACGCCCCCACTTACTACTGGTGAAATAACTGCATTCATCAACCTAATGTAAACTGGGATTTTACAGTGAAATGTGAAAAAGTGCGCCGACAGAACTAGCCGGATTAATGTATGCATATTCAACATGTGTTGGTGTGGCAAGAAAAATCAATTTGACAGTGAGTCTTTTGCTACTTTACTTTGTTTCTCCCTCCCCAGAGGAACTGTTGGCTTTAACACATGGATTCACCCTTTAGTCCTTATTTTGTGTTTGGGAGCTGATCCCCAAAGCTGCTTTGTGTTTTTGGATGACTTGCGATCATCTAGGTTTGAATGTTTGCATTCCACCACTTCCTGCTCTCATTAAGTCTATTTTCTTTTCAGCTTTTTCACTTCATGCTTTTGTGTTTTTGAAAAAAAAAAAAAAAAAAAAAAAAAAAGTCACCCACTCTGGTGTGCTCACTATCATAATGGAGGTAGGAATACCTCAAACAAATGTTTACCTAAAAATCTGTTCAAACCTAGGTCAAACCTTTTTTTTTTTTTACTCCAGCCTAAAAAAGGGGCAACTGTGTAATCCTGCTAATAAATTAATTGGGGAAAAAAATGTCAAATGTAGTCCGGCCAATTAACATTGCTACCAAAGCAATTAAGTACTAAAGGGCACACTTCTTAACTCACCCAAGTTGGAAAGTTGTGAAGTAAGGATTGGCTATACCAGTGATTTTGGGTTTGATCCAAAACAAAGTATTACCTGGACTAAATATTGAAATACCTATCTGATATAGATCCCGGCCATTTTATTTTATGTATTCATTTGTTCATTTTTAAACACCAAGCTGTAAACAAAAACCACATTCACTGCCACTGTGCACACATCAATGGGGGCACGCCTCATCAGTTGAACCAAACTACTTCATACTATTTTCCCCCCTTCCATGTCCTTGTATGGTACGAACGTTGGTGGTGGCACTTTGGACAACTGGATCGCACGACTGCTTCACAGCACAGCGGTGCAGGGTTCGATTCTGGCTCCTGAGTGGAGTTTGCATGTTCTTTCCGTGCTGCTTGTTGTCTGTCAAACAACTTCTTTGTTTCTCCTCCCTGTTTAGAATCACTACCGGTATCACAAAATAGGATTTCTTATCTCTAGTTAACTGATCATATCAACCGTAAACAGCACAGGTGTTCACCATTGTGAAGAACACATAACAAACTGAGCGACTATTTTGCCTGCGTTATCTCACTCACTTGACCACCTGTTCTTAGGCTGCAGACGACATACAAATGTGACGTCACACGATAGAAGTCTATTAGAATTGCAGAATACAATATTTTACACTATATAACTATTTTTTAACCTTTTAAATGGCAACTAATATGGTTTCAGACACAAAAAAAATCCACCTCAATGGAAGTATTGGAACTTGTGGAAGATATCTCTACTTGTATAGAAAAAACAAAAAATGCTTTTTACACTATAGATAATAATATATAAAAGTGTTAGGCCCAAGTTATTACACATTTATACATGTTGTATTAAACAATAAAATATCCATGTCGCAATGAACGGTTTCTCAAATTAATACACATTAACTGAGTATTTAATGGATTTATTGTTCTGACATTTTCAAGAATGAAATTGCAAATGTGTTATCCGTTTGAATTTTTTAAAACACATTTGGTATTGGTGTAATCCAAAAGTAATTAAACATATTCATGTTACATTACTTTAATATTATGGATTGCATCATTAACTACATTTTTTTAACTGATAACAATTAGCTGTATCGGAATACATTTTTAAATTCAACCTCCCAATCCTGGTAACATCAAAACACAGCAGAACAGTCCAGTTGTGATCAATTCAATGCCCTGGAATTGATGAGAATATTCCCATGCAATGTGATAAGAAAGCTTTCAGCCCCACGAGATGCAGGTGGGCGGCAAAGAAGTCTTTCCTTTGTGGAAAAAGGAGCGGCTAGCTAGCGACGGCAAGCTATCAGACTCAAAAGAGGAGGCGCCGGTCACTACTAGCAAGCATTAATCACACCGAGCGAATTGAGCAGACAGGATTGGAAGAGAGAAAATTGCATTGTGACTAGCGAGCACTTTCTCCATATTGAAGTGTGTTTTCACTTATTTTTACATTTTATCGTATTTAACCACACACTGATTTATAATATAAAAAAAAGGTAAACATAACTGCATTGTCTTTTACTGTATTTTAGTGTGAAACATTACTTTGGTTAGAGAACGTTTCTGTACATGAAAGGAGTTATAGAATAAATTGAATACGTTAACCGAAACGCCACTGTAATATTACGTGCATCTGTTGGAAAAAAAATCCGAGTGCATCTAGGTGAGTGTGAGGGCATGTTGCAATTGCTAAAGTTTCATCAAATCTATGACTGATTTAAGGTATGTTGTAAATAATAATGTGGATGCATTTGTTTATGTCTGAGCCAGGGAACATGTGTTTGCGTCTGAGTTGATCTGATTCAGCCTTTCCTTCGGGCCTGCCTGGCATTGTGCTGCTTCCTGTCTGGGCAGACATTATCGGTGTGGGATCAACAAAAGCACAAAGGGGTTTCAAGCTGAAACTAAACACACACATGAGCAAGCTTGCTTTTTCCCAGGCCTGTTGGAGCCCCCGTCATGTTATCTATCCAGCGATTTATCCGTCAATCTATCTTTTTACAAAATACTGTTTACTCAAGCTGAGTTGATTTCAGACATTTTATCTCCTCCTCTCACCCACACACATCTCATATTCTAATTTCCTTCCTCTCACGTCTTATCTTCGTGCCCATTTCTAAATGGTCTCCTTTTCCCAACATCAATCCCATCCTTTCCCACCAGCACGCTTTATTTTTCAGTCATCAACATTCCCTCCTTGCATGTCTGAGACCTATTAGAATGTGGTATGACGGTGTTGAATAGATGTTGGTTTTGGTGCCTCACTTAGTGGATCCTCAACTCTCACACTGTCACTGAAAAGTTTTTAAAGCCTTGTTATTTTCATTTCATTATTTAATATTTATCCTTAAAGAAGCACCATGCTCAACTCAGAGTGCTATTTGAAGAATAGAAAAAGAGATGTCTGTCAGCAAATGTTATGCCTCCTCTATAGAATTTTTTTTTTTTTTTTTAAGATTATGATTACCAGCAGCGTTTCTCAATGTAGCCGCTGGTTGCTATGGAAATTCAGCGGCGCCATTCCAGCACAACATGTGTACATGTCTCTTCTCTGTATATGAACCCGCGCATTTGACTCTCATGTCACGTATCATTTCCTGCTCATGTGACACGGACCAGTATGGTCTCCCATTAAGTATGGCGGTTTCTGCGCAATAGCGTAGTAAAGAATACTACCGAAAAAAGTTGAAAAGGATGCGTGCACTGTAGATCTTTAAGTGAGTCTTTGCAAGGTTCCTGTGCACTGCATTTCGCCTGTGGAAGTGGAGCATTCCATTTGGTTGTTTCTGTAGTCATCTCGCGTAGCACAAATATCCCTTGAATCATAACTATGGCTTCCAAGATTAGTTGACAATCGTCTGCGTTATTTACACAATTATAGGGCGGATTTTAAAGTCCAAAATATTCCTCAAGACAAACAAGGCATCTTGTAAAGTGACGCACCTCGTGTATATATTGAGACCTAGAGATCTTAACATGTGTAATTCTCTCAGTCCAGGCCACCTTATGAGAACATGTTAGCACATCCTGCTGGGCAAAGTTCAAGACTACTTTCTGTGGTGGTTCGGGTTTGGGGGGCCTGGCGGAGTGAGGGTTTTTAATGTCTTTCAGGACGCCGGCGGCTGCCGTCATCAACAGCCAGGCACGCCCCCGGCTTTCGCAGGCGTTGGCTCCTGCGCACCTGCAGCACATCAACAGCAATCACCGCGGGGTCAAAGCTCAGCGCTGCCAAGAGCCAGACGCCGGATTATCCCGTGACCAACCGTGGTACTTTGGCTCATGTCTTCGCGCACCTCGCTCTCGCCTGGTTGCCTCGACGCTCGATCGTGCTTGACCTCTGTGTTTTCGTGTTCTCCCTCCAGCCGCCCAGCTCCCGTCAGAGTCCGTGCCCTCGCTGCCCACCGCCGAGTTCCTGATCGCCGCCTGCTCCCCGGCCGCTTCGATCCTGCCTGCCTGCCGCTTCCCGCCACCTCGTCTGCGTCTTCCCCGCTACGCCGATCACCTCGCCTGCGCTGTCTCCGCTACAGCGCCTACCTGCCTCCCGCTCGCCGCTCCCGCTGCCTCGCCCCCTGCCTGCCTCCCGCACCCAGCTCCCGCTGCCTCGCCACCGGTCCGCCGATCCTCACCTGCCTGCCTCCCGCGCCCAGCTCCCTCTGTCTCGCCACCGGGCCGCCGAGCCTCGCTCCGCCGCGCCGCGCTCCTCCTCCAGATCCCCTTCACCGGTTCCAGATCCCGCTGCTTCTCCATTTCCCTTACCAATAAAACCTCTTCACCTCTCCCCAGTTGCTTTTGGGTCCTGTTTTCCCTCCACACGGTTCACCGAACCGTCACAACTTTCCTTCGAATTGGCTGTGAAAAATATATTGAGTGAATAAGTTTTTTGGTGAAGGTGCAGGTGAAAAAGGATAGCTGTCCACGATGTTGTAGTCTGTCTTATCATTCATTTTATTGCGAGCAAGAAACATCACAGGTTTAGACAACAGACTGCAAAAAAAAAAAAAAAAACACTGCCCAAAGCACACCACTCACATCTCTCTAATCAGCCCTCTGAATGGCTGAGGCTGATTGGCTCCCAGAATCCATTGCTATAATCTTTTTGGGTTATTTTTATTTCTTTTGGGGATATGAATGGCATTAGGGATGTTTTGTGTTAATTTTATTTCTTTGTTTCATTGTTCACTTGTATGCTGTTCAGTGATAGTTTGGGTTTTGATTTAAAACTGTGACTCTAAGGAGTGAGATCCCTCCTCTGACGTTGATGACTAGCTGTGTTGTCATGAGTGCTCTTAAAGCATTTGAGGAGCAGCCATTGATAAAGACGATTTGCTCTATGTGCAAGTTAGCCTGCGTGAGTTTGCCTGCACAAGCCAATATGCGCCTTATAGTGCGGCGCGCCAAGTGTAAGTGATAAATACATTAATAACACTCTCAACTGACGCTGCTGCGCCCTTTGATACAGTGCGTCTTTTGGCCACGAAAATACGGAATATATTTAACCAACTGCCGTTGTTTTTCTCTCGAAAATGCCTCGCCTTCCATTTCTCGCGCTGGCTGTATGCCTGTTTGCAACGCAATCGTAGTAATCCGGGTCAACTGTGATGTAAAACAGAAGCATATTGGGTACTGTTATTGAGTTAGGCCCATGTTAGTCTAAGCAACAGAGTCTGAAAGTCCGGCTTTTTTCACAAAATTACTAAATATGATGTAAACCTCGGTTTTATAGCAGTAGAGCAGTCATAAATGAGCATCTAAAAGAGGAAGCAGGCTGATGCCTGATTTCATCTCCAATCTCGTACATTGAGTATAATCACAATAAAAGGCATTCTGATTTCTGACATAAGGACAGTTGTTTCTGGAAGCCTGCTGTGGTTAGCATGCACAGGCTACCGTGTGCATCTGATGGTACGGCACACGCATGTCCTGTTGTGGTACGGTACATGTTGTTGCGCCTACACTGGATTATGGCAGCATTAGTCAGCGAACTCAGGTTTATTAAAAAACTAAATACAGTTTTTGTATAGCCGTGGTAGACAACGAACACAAGAACTACCTCCTTGTCAATCACCAATCGTGAGCACGCACTGAATGTTGCATTTATGAACTCAGTACTCAAAGTAAAACAACATGAGCCACTTGCCACAAGCCCTTGAGGGCAACACATAACAAGCCAGACCTAAGTTGTTTGAATACACTAATTTACTGTGCTTAGAAATTGAATCATCCTCGCCACAAAATGTGAGGTCTTGGACATTTTTAGCGCAGTTTTCTGATGTAAAAGACTGTGACTTTTTATGAGATCTTATAAAGTCTCAAATTTGACCTTGTGAGAGGTGCTTGCATTCTCCTTAGGAAGCTCATTGCTTGTTCCTCTGTTTGCAGTGAGAATTCCTGTTCTGTGGCTCATCTAGCGTCTAAAACCTGTATTTGTTCGCCCTTGATAACTGCCCTTCTCAAACCGAAGGCTACTGCTGGAGAAGGTCTTTTCCCGAAGACGTGGAGCGTTGTTGTCCTGAAACCAAAGGAAGCGCAGGTAATCCCTGTGATGTTCTCTCATGACAAAACAATAAAACATCTGTTGTATGTCTGCAGTTAATTGTTTGCGTTCTTTTCTGAACCGTATCAGGTCTAAGGGGACTAGTCTGGCCTGGTGAGCAGCATGCCTGACTGATCGTCTTGAAGATCATGATTAGCATGTATGCTGTGGGTCCACATCTGATGCTGCATCATGATCTGAAGTTGTGGGTACGGGTTTGTCCTCCATCCTCTTTTGTCCTTACCTTATGTGCAGCTGTAGTGTTGTTTGGACCAGCTGTGTCCTGGTCTTTTCACTGTACTGTTACTCTTGTGTGTGTGAGTCAACATGTCAACAGCGAGCCAAACTCCATTCAAAATGAATACGGGAGTCAGGAAGTAGCGTCCAAGCTTGAAGTGCTTTATTGGATAGCACTGTCATATTGAGTAAAAACCAGGAGAAACAAATGAAAAAAAAAAACAAATGCATCAATTAATGACAGCTTAGCTAGAGTCTGAGCATATTACGATGCAAATAAATGACAGCATAGTAACTATAAATGTTATATTTGGAAATTTATTGCAACACAAGCCTTTCAAATTATATAAACATGAAACATAAAGCTTACTGAAACTGGCTATAATAGTCTACAAACTTCGCAATTTGTTCACACGTGTCACCGTATAAAAATAACACTGCTAAATAACTTTCTATCACTAATACAGTACTTATACGATAATTGATATTAGTTATATTAAAAGATACACACAAAATAATTTTAACAAACACAAGCATTCGGCGCTCAGTGAGATACGGTTTCTGCAGTGTACTTAAAAAAAATTAAGCTTAATTTATCTATCAGAGTCGAAAATGTGATTCAAATGGGCTAATGGGAAAATAATAATTGGTCATTTTGGAGGTCGCAAAGCAGTGAAACAATCTTATACTTGCACTTCCGTTTCATTTCTTAAATTGTCAGTTTTGTATATCTGTTTATTATTATTACAAGAAATGTGAATTGCTGCATTATTCAGCAATTTATTTCTGAAATTTCTCACATAGGTGAGAGTTAACAAATGGCACGTCATGAATTACTGACAGATTAAGAACAACGGTGAGCTAATTACATGCAACATGTAAATAAATGTAGCAAACAGGAAATTGAATACTTGAAAACATTTATAACCAGACAGCTTGTTCTAACGACATAGGTAGTGGATAAGAACTGAAATTGTCATGTCTCTTTAATCTACTAGTTCGATCACTGTCCTCTCTGACTTTTTCTTTGGCATTTCTCACATCTATATCCATGGACAACGGATGTATTTTCTCGACCCCCAAACACACACACCCTTTGTTTCCATTATCAAACTAAATCCCCACATTTCAGACAGTTATCTAAGTCCTTAATTGCCAGCCACCCTTCCGCTAAGCAATGTCCCTCTTTTTGGTTCCCTTCGTCAGCTTGGTCCCGCATGAATGTTTTGGGCCTTTGGGTGATGCAATTCCTGCAGGGAAGTGGGGTTGAACAGATCTGACCCCTGAGCTAGAAAATCCTGACCACTCCTTTTTCACTTTACATGCAGCCCCACACCCACACACCTAAATTACATTGTCGTAACAGAAAGCAATGGGAAACAGAGGGAGGGGAGTTGCTCAGGCTGAACCTCTTTGTTTTGAAATGGAGAAGGAAACGGGCAAGCCAAGGAAAACAAGGTCTTCTTGTTATTGCACTTTAATTTTGTTATTGCAATTCCTTCTGCTTTCGTTACTCTGTGGCTTGATGGAGGACCCACTATTGCGCTGAGGATACTGCAGCTGGATGGGAATTCACATGGGTAATAATCCATGGAATGAGGAAGAGTGCTCGCAGTATTGATAAAAGAGGCACATACATGAACTTCTTAAGTGACTACGTTATGAAAAATGCAGTTTAATTAGCATGCTAGTGATCCTCTTCCTAATTTTCAACTGACCCAAAGACATGTACTGAGGCCATAAATGGCCCACGGGCTGGAGTTTGGACAACCCTGCTTTTGATATAGGAGAACTTTGCCATTCTCCATTGTTGCTGTCTTGAAGACATCTCATTCTGACTGCTGCAGCAACCAAGCCAACAGAGCAAATGCTGCAAAAAGTCAAAAGTTGTCAGTTTCCCAAATACTTCAGATATCTCAAGATTTTTTTTTCTAATTTCTGTTTCGGAAGATGACACATTTTACATAAGTTAACATTGTGGGAAAAGAGACACATTTTAATGTTGTTTCTCAATGAGGAAATGTTGGCAATATATTCTTCAGGAGGTTGGGGGGGGGCAATTGTTCTTTAATTTGTAGCTGAGAAAACAGGAAGTTGAGGTTTGATAAAGCCGACATGATTCATGTAAAATACTAAATAGGTTTTTGTAATGTGGGGGAAAGCCCAACTACTCCAATGTAATCTTCACATAGAAAGGTCCTAAAAGGTCATAAAAAATACTTAGAAGTACTACAGGTAGCACTAATATAAACCCAGACAACATCTGGCTTATGTTGAATTTCAAGTCTCACATGTTCTCCCCCTATTTGATTATAGCAAACTTTCATCTTGCCTCAAAATGCTTTTTCAAGTTTGACAGTGAGGTTTTGAAAGCCATTAGCTGGTGGGTGGTACTCGGGTTTGCATTTTTTGCAGCGCTTGCGTCGAAGCCTTGAAGTCTCAATCAAGTTATTGTGGAGAGAAAAAAAAATTATGCAAGTCAAGTCGAGTCACCAAATTTCAATCAAGTCGAGTCAAGTCATTATTTGGTTCAAGCAAAGTCGCAAGGCAAGTCACAAGAAATATTGGAATTATTATTTTATTTAATTCGCTAATCATAACACAAAATGTTATCTTTACACCGTAAAAACTTAAATAAACAACAATTTAGATTCTGATTGAATTTATTGCACTGAGTTGTTGTTGAACCCTTTTAAATTCAATTCAGCTCAACTGCGAAAATGTTTCTAATGTTGGCCTCACAGTGCAGGGGTTGTGGGCTGATTGGCATTCCTGAGTGGAGTTTGCATGTTCTCCCTGCTTTTCTCCGTGCTTATGTGGGTTTTCTCTGGGTACTCCGGTTCTTTCCGAAATTCCAAAAACCTGCATGTTAATTGGACACTCTAATCTGTCCCTACGATTGTGAGATTGCGTGGTTGTTCGTCTTTGCGTGCCTTGCAATTGGCTGGCAACCAGTTCAGGTTGTACACAGCCTACTCTATCCGAAGACGCTGGGAGATTGGTTGCAGCATGCCTGCGACCCTTATGACGATAAGTGGCTTGGATAATGGTGTGATTAAAAAAAAAATTAGATCTGATGATGATCATTTTCATTATATATTTTGTTCTGCTCTCTGGAGCCAGTTCAGCATTGTAAATCATACTCATTTCTTAATCAACAAATACATATTTAATGACCATTGTCGAAACATTTCCCAGGTGTTTAAAATAATCAGACAAACCACATAGCAAAGAAATATCAAGCCAGCAACATTTCACAAAATAAACACAAAAGGCTTCCAACCAGGTCCTGACATTTCTTTGGACTTGTATTCAGCCTGTTTTCTCAGCCAGCGCCTTCATCCTTCCACCTCATTGTTTCACTTTCTGTCTTTATAGCTGTCCACCATGCATCAACATTTAGCAGACAAACAATAGAGCAAGCATGGGCAAATGAAATTAAATGATGGAGGGGGCAACAATTTTCCATCAATGCTACTTGGCGCATGGTCAGGTACTTCCTCATAACATGAATGACCAGTGGCACAAAAAAAAGGGGGGGGGGTGTACTATATGCGACACAGAGAGACACTGCGACAGATGGGGCACCAAAGCAATTATTGCGACTGGGTGTTTTATGTGTTTAACAGCTCAGAGGTGTGTCACTGATTAGGCATATCTGTGCTACATACATTGTCGCTTTGTGTTGTCATATCAAAGGGAAGTGACTTCTTGTGGTTCGACCTACTTAGCCAATCACACCGACCTTTACAGTCACTGCAGAGATCATTTTGAAAATAGAAGCACTCACCCTGACACATTTATAGTCAATGCAGTCCTCTTTAAGAAACCCCCGTGAATAAACACAAGAGATGCGTTTCTGTCACTTATCACCAAAACGGGCGTCCATCAGTGACTGACTGAGAGGGCCGTCAGTATTGACCCGGTTACTGACGATTACACTGACAGACGAAAGCCCACTTCAATTAATGCTTGGTCCGTTTTTTTTCTCTCTTCTATCATCACTCGTCAAAAAAATCTGTGATGGACTGACGGACCGGTTCATCACCAATTCTGAGCGTGTCTAAACTAATGTACGTCATTGTCACTCAACTTCAAAAAGTGACAGCCTAGAATGTGCACACACTAATTAGATTTGAACCAACATATGTAATTTTTAAATCTGAGGATTATATACGTTTGTACCCACATTCAGCATATTTCAGTTTTTAGCAGCACATTAACAGAGTGCCATCCCAAAAAATGCATTCTTCTAAATTATTTAAGTGTAGTTTTTTATTCCATTCTTAGGGATGTGGATGGATCAAAATTTTCATTTTATTTTTAGAGCTAATGTACTGTGATTTTCTTTTCATGATCACTCCAACATATGGTGTGACCGAGCAAGATTTTATGACTTAACTTACGACTTGCTTGAACCAAGCAATGACTTGACTTTTAATATTAAAATTTTGAGACGACTCGACTTTTTCACAATGACTTGGGACTTGTTTGAGACTTGAAAGTTAGGACTTAAGATTTACTTTTGACTTCCACCTATGTGACTCCCACCTCTGATAAAATAACGCAATGTCCCTTTATTTACCAATTTCAAAATAGATTCGCAAGATGGAATAACACCCTGAGCAGCGCAGATAGCAGCTCAGCCCAACAAGAAGTTGTCATAGTGCCAAGATTACTAGTCAGGGTGCAATTCGATCTTTTTCCTAATTACGACTGTCTCAACCTTACCACAGTAACTAAGGTGCTTTGTTGGAAGCATTTGGGCTTTGGTGGCCCTTTTGTCGAGGCAGCAATATCCTCTAATAATTCAAAGTCAATACACATTGGCCACTAAAGGCCAGACATGGATTACATAGTAAAACAAATGCTTTATCCCATGCCCATCACTATCAAAACAGCCATTAGCATTTCCGTTGTTCGTAATCACTGTCAGTGAGAAAACAGGGTGAAGGTCCTCTCGGCTGGCTTCCCACGCATTGTTACAAATTGGCTTTAGCATGCCTTCCAGTCGTGCAGGGAAATGGCATACCATGCCTTTTATGTGTTAGTTGGTGTGTGCACAAACAGCTCACGTATACACAAAATCTGCAAGAAAAATGTTAAATAAACATGGAGAATTTTTGTTTCAGTTAATCACACACTCTTGCTCTATCACCAGATTCAGTGGCCTCCGGCAAATAGCATACATGGCAAACTCTCAAGGGAACATATTGTTAGGCAGTCAGAATCCAGGAAAAAAATGAAGTCATCAGGATTCGCTCTGTGGGCGAGGAAATGAAAACAACCATTTTTGATTTCAAGAAGAGGGGGGCGGCATGGTGGACGACTGGTTAGCACGATGGCCTCACAGTGTAGAGGTGCTGGGTTTGATTCCGGCTCCAGCCTTCCTGTGTGGAGTTTGCATGTTCTCCCCGTGCCTGCGTGGGTACTCCGGTTTCCTCCCACATTCCAAAAACATGCATGGCAGGTTGATTGGACACGCTAAATTGCCCCCTAGGTATGAGTGTGAGCGCGGATGAACGTTCGTCAATGTGTGCCCTGCGATTGGCTGGCAACCAGTTAAGGGTGTCCTCCGCGTACTGCCTGAAGACAGCTGGGATAGGCTCCAGCACCCTTGCGACCCTTGTGGGGAGAAGCGGCACAGATAATGGACGCATAATTAAATGTCTCAGGAAAATAGAAGTTCATAAAACACATTTTCGATTTAGTAGGTCGTTCAATTTCGTTATTTTAAAAACCCAGATTCTCCCCCATACTAGAATAGTTCGACTCAACTTGCCACATGCCATCTCTTGTTACCTTTCAATCACTTAAAGACGCAAACAATGGAGTTGTATTTGAAGCGTAAGACTCTTGAAAAAAAAAACTCAGGCACAAGTCAAAAAGAAGGCCAAATCAGAGTCAGCAAAATTCTGGTTGTATTTTGAAGATTATGTCTTAAATAAAGTTGAATTCTATTGGATTTGGATTTATGCCCTCAAGTTACATATGTCTTCTATGATCCAAAAGAGGACAGTTTTTGTTGATTATCTTTTTTGTTGCCCAATATAAGTTTGAAAAGTTGAATAAATTAGACACTGGTGGCATGTTTTAAGTCTTTTTTTTCCTTTTTTTTTTTAACCCCAAATGCTTTGCACTGGTTAAAGGGTACTTGGCTGAAAAAATATTTCACAGGGGGTGCATCACTGAAAAAAGGTTGAGAACCACTGTTCTACACCGTAAGCATATTTAAAACATGTGACAAAATATTTTAGTACGTTATTTCAAAGTATTGTTGCGTTTCATTAAGCACTCCAGGATACATGATTATTTTGAAATTTTTCATCCTTCTATCCATCCATCATCCAAGCCACTTATCCTCACGAGAGTCGAGGGCGTGCAGGAGTCTATCCCAGCGGTCATCGGGCAGTAGGCGGGGTACAATCTGGACTATTTGCTGGTGAATCGCAGGTTTTATTTATTTATTTTTTTAAATGTTGAAAAATTTTGTTTTTACATTTTTTAAGTACGCATTTAAATTCACCACAATGCTGTTACATTAAAAGCTAAACTGAATTGTTACATGTTAGTCTTCTTTAAACTGGAAATGATAATATATTATTCCATATCTACCCGAGCTGGTTTAGTCTACTATTGGGTGTTTAAATCAATAAGTCAACAAATGTTTTTTTTCTGTTTTTTGGACCCTCAAAAGTACCTGATTGATTGAGCTGACACATTTTAAGCTACACATGATCGATCATTTATTAACAGTTACGCAACACAATTCAGCAGCACAATTCCTGTTTTTGTGGCACAGTTCTGATATGGCTCATAGCACCATAAAACTAAAAAGCACTCGATACATACCTTCGAAATAACTTCTTACGAACAAAATTCAGCACGAATTATCAACATATCCAGCAGATATATACCCAATGAACGAATAGCCAGAAAACTGAATGCTGCATTGTTGTAGTTGCAGTGTGATTAATAGTGACTGATGAAAACCAAATGAAGAGTAGTTCTGAGAAAAGTTCTGTGTGGTGGACCACCAGTATATTATGGAGAATTCTGCAACGAGCAATTGGGTCAGTGCTTGGGGAAGGTCAACCTTTGACGCTTCACCTCATTAAATGGACTGTTTTAATCAACATTCTGCAGCATCATACAATGTTACCACTTGGCATTGATTGCAGCATGTGGTCCTTTCTCAATGTTTTCATTTCTTTCCCCCAAATTGAGTTTTTCCTTGCCTCGTTGTTGGCTTTAGATCAGAATGTCGCTGATCTTTGTAAACTGTGAAGCCCTTTGAGACTCTTGTGATTAAGGACTAAACAAATATACTTGACTTCTCAGTTTGTTGTCACTCATTCTTTTCCTAAAACATTTGCACTGTTGAAAGTGAGGTGTCAGAACAGACGAGCGGTCATCGACCACTCTAAAAGCTAATGTAAGCCAGCTTTAACATTTCTCCTTCCCTTTGAACTGCTAATTTTCACTCACTTCAATGATTTTTAGCCAGCAAAAAGGCCCAGATAACATCTGCGATAGAGTTGGTATGTGGTGTTTTAGTTCATGCTGGTTTATTTCCTGACGTGGGAAGCTGGTCAAGCTGCCAAGGTATCTCAAGATAAATGGTATCCATTGAGGTGATATAAATTCGAATAATCATTGAACATGTGTGTTATGGACCGATTGAAAAGCACTAGGCTTTCTTTAAGATAATCGACAACTAAATAGGTAAATGGCCAAAACCACCCCAATGAAAACTTTGGTGGAGGTATTTATTTTTCTACAAAACTGTTGCTTAAAGACCTAGTGTGAAGTAAACTTGACCAACCGTATTTTGAGCAATAAAGCTAAGCTGCTTAATTGCCATTGTTGTTCCGTTATTCGGAGAAACGTCTCTGCGCTGTGTGGCGATGCATTGTTTGTATTTTGGGAAGCATCTGTTTGAGTGGCCTAACCCAAAAAAAGGGCACGTGTAACAGTGGTCACCCAGCTTGGTTCGAACCCACGCAACCAACTGCAATCTGGCTAACCTGTCAACCACTCAGCACCACTCTTAAGACAGGACTGACTTGACAGTGTACTTGCACAGCCCAAGATGACATCCTGTACGCAAGCGCCACACAAAGTCAGCATAAATGCAAGATAGAAACCTATGTTTGCAAACGTACATTCAAAATTGCAGATTTATAACAAGATATAAAGGTGGTACGTCAACATAAATGAAGTAGTGCAAGTGTGCAGACAGCGACCACCCTACAACAGTTGATGTTTTGTCCTCCCGCTCGGGTCGCTGGAATGAAGCACCTGACCTTAATCCTCTCATTGCATTGAAGAAGAGCTACTGCGCATGTCAACCATTGAATACGATCAACAGGAAAATATTCATATGCCCCAGATCAGAATGGCACCACCAAAGCAGACAACAGCTACAAACATGTATTTTTGAATATTTTGATTTGATTTAAATAATTTTGTTTGGTGATCAAATTAATGACCATCTGACACTGGCCCAGCTGTAGGTAAACCAGTGGGAACCTTAGTGTGAGATTGACTCCAAGGTCATTTCTCATCCTCATGACCTCACTCTTTTCTCAGCACCCTGTGCCATAATATCACTTCCTCCTCCTTGCAAGGAGTTATTTTAGACTACAATGATCTTCCTCTGACAGTGACATATAGTGGGACAGAGACACCAAGTCAAGGTTTCCCTTGAGATTGTTTTTTTTTTTTTTGTTTGAACTTAGTTCTTTGTTTGATTTAGATCATGTTTAGATTCCCCCCCCCCCTTTTACTCCAAAGGAGAAGGAGCAGCCCAGCATTAATGGCAATAATAAAGGCTATCTACTGGAGTTATCTGACCTAGTCACAGTTTACTGATGGGAATCGTACGATAGTGACATCTTGCCTGGTCTCATCTTATCATTTAGCTATCTAGCGATAGCAGGAACGAATCAATAGGGACAGGGTATTGTGATTCATGAGTACGAAAAATTCCTATAAGTTCCTATAAGAACGGTTCACTGTCAAATGAGCAGGGTGCCTCAGTGGTTGTCTCCAAACCTAGAGGCTGTGGCTTTGATTCACGGCCATTGTGACCACGTCAAAGTATCCTTGAGCACGATACGGAACCCAGAGTAACTCCTGATTGTATGTCAGCAGCAGTGGCGGGCTGTGCATTCCACACATAAACCTTTAGTGAAGTCCTACTTAGTCCTACTTGAATGAATCCCTCTCATTATACCATTATTTATGACATCACAGCTGGACAAACAATATACAGAAGCATACTTGCACCGTACTGAGTGGGTGTTGGACGACTTAACTTCTCTTGAAAGGTCTGTCTGGAAAATGGCCTCGCAAGTGCAATTAAATCCACACGTTTCCCTCCGTCTGCCATTGAGGTCTAAAAAAGCAAAAATATATTTTACATTTTCGAACGGTCGCCAGTTATGACTTCCGGCCGGGTGTGTTGATTCCACATAGCGCCGCCCTTCATGAGTGAGTATCCAACCACAAAACACGTTCAACACCTTCAGCGTAAGGCCAGCAAGAAGGCTCACTGAAACCAATTTGTGGTCTGATTGGCTATCGAAACTGTCTATCAACTCTGAAAGCTCATTGGTTTTGACAGAAGAGATGTACGAATAGTGCGTGCTACTGGTATTGTGAAATCTGCCTGGCAACCGAGCTTGCTGACTTCTGATTGGATAAAAACGCTCAACTAAAAATACAACACTAGGATACAATATGACATCAATGTGAAGAATATGATTATGATTTATTAATTATTTTATGCCAGCAGAGAAGGCCTTGACCGCCTTCCACTGGTCAGCAGTACGTAGACATGACATCACTGTGAAGCGCATTGAGGGCGAAATCACTAATGTACAAAAAGGAGGCAAGAAGGCTAATTGGCATCTTTTTCCGTACATTGAATTAAAACTGTGGTCAAAATATTAAGTTAATATACAGGGACTTGCTTCAATTGAACCACACCAAAAATAGCAACATTTGCGATCCCTTTGTTCTGACACATCTAGTACAATATATGGCTGCTGGCTATGGGCCTCAATTGACACATATCTGGTGAAATACTTGCACATTTAGCACCACCTGGGCTCTGAACCTGTCAGCCACTGAACCAAAGGTTACACCCCACAGGCCTGTTACACACAAACTATTGCTAACAGATCCCTCCATGACAAGCCTTTTTTTTTTTTTGGGCAGATTCTGACTCAAAGGGAAATGAATAAATGGCAGCTCTAACCTATGTTGCTCTATGTCGATGGGAAGAGTTTGAGTTTTATTCTCACCTATTGAAATATACACAAACTCACAGTTCTTAAGTATTTCCCTGGTGGATTTATTTTGAAATATTTTTCATATATTTTTCTGCAATAAACCCACGTTGAGAACGCATGTTCTGTCACACCAGTAATGAGCCCCCAGTTCTTAAACTTTGATATATGATAAAACAGGTCATGCAGACCTTCGGGTCTCTGCAGCTGTGTGTTTAGTTTTGAAATGGGAAAAGATACACATCTCCAGAGCCCTTAAGGTTTCCTACTGCACGTTGATCAGAGGTCTTCATTGTGAGATACGCCTCCTCCGGGGAGCAATGGGGCTCAAAGTGGAGCATAAAGGGAGTGAAGTTTGGCCAAGATAATGCCTGGGGAGAAATAGTCAGGTGCTCTGTGTTTTGTCGTTAGGTTGCCCACTATTTCTAAACATGGCCACTATCTTGTGGGAGCAATAAACCATTTCTACCCCAGGGCAGTTTGGGCCAATTCTGTGATGTTGTCATTCATGTAATTAAAAGAAACAAAAAATGCAGTGGTATGTAAACTGTCTGTCATCTCTGTCTTCAAACATTAGCCTCCATCTCTTAGTCTGCTTTTAGACCTGGGGATAGTACTGTGTCACAAAGTGCAAAGGTTGTGAATGATATTGCACATGCTTTGGATAGCCTTGATTGTGTTGCCGTTTTATGTGTCTTATTGATCATGTTATACCTCTAGAGCAGGGGTGTCAAACTCATTTTTGTCGTAGGCCTGGTTGTAAGTATGGTTTCCTTGGGACTGTGTACTCAAATAAATATATGATTGCTTCATATTACATCCATCCATCCATTTCCGGGTAAACGTATCCTACAAATTGATAACTAGTTTGGAAATCAGAGGCCAGTAAAAACAGTTTGTTCAAATATTATTACATTTATTTTAGAAGGGGAATTGGTCACAAAAAAGGCTTGCGATATGACAATGTTTTTAAAAGTGAAGACAATTTGCAATGTTGGTACATCAAGTCTCTTAATTTGCATTCACAGGCCACATTAAAAAGTGTGATGGGCCGGTAATGGGCCCCGGACTTTGAGTTGGAAAACCTGTGAGCGAATTGCGACCTATCTTTCTGCAGAAATCAACCTCTGGTGGCTGATGCTTGTCACTCAATTTTTCTTAATGTCTGTATAGGAGAGCAACAAGGATCCTGATTAGGACCACTATTGTGTTCAATGTATATTAATGATTTAAATGGTCGTATCAAAAACACTTTAATGACTAACCAACTACTCATTTAGTCAATCCTCTGCTCTGTTGATCTCGCACTGCAAAATCTACGTTACCTCTATAAAATACGGCACTAAATTGAAATATGGTGATGGGTTTATGATACATTCTAGTCCCATCCATGCCACTGAAATTATTATTTACTCAACCAATGCTGTAATAACTTAGCTTTTAATGCTGTAAATGATAGGACTGAAAATTATATCTTGAGTATTTTGCACCATTCACAATTCCTTTAATCATTCCATGTATTTTCTAATGAACTCCAAATGTACATGCACCTTTTAAGTAGTTAATTTGTAATACTTTTCTTCATGGTTACACTTAGCATTTACATGGTTCAATTGTCTGAATAATTCGTTGTAATTAGGGTGTCATTTGAAAAGAGCGCTTTCTCTCAACTAGCCCACTTTGAATAAATGAATGCCTAAGCAAGGATGGATTTGGAAGTGGATTTTCATCCGTCCCTTTAATTGTCCCTAACCGATGCCCATTTCACTGATGACTGACAGAAACATGGCCACCCTGTCTTGGATGTGTAATCCTCCAATACATTACTTCAAACCGAATGTGAAATATCACAACACGCTGCTTGTCTCATGCATGTTCATCATGTTTGTATGTGGCAGGGAGTGACTTCACTTTGCTCTAAGCCGACAAGAGGGGGTGCACTCGTCCTTTACACATCAACAGTCAGTCTAGTGTCCGACAGTTTTAAACAATTCAATCCACTCACAAAAATATTCCCGCCTAATTAAAAAAAATCTGGCTGTTTTGTATGCCTCCATGACTAAAAGCCGAAGCAATTGTGAATACAAAGACTGAAGCACTTGAAAAGGACGAGGACGGAAGAGGACTGAGGATGATTATTTTATTTTAATTTATTAATAAGGACAGAGGGATAATGACGGAAGGGTGCCCAGTTTGCAGACGGGGGACGTACTGGCCAAATAGGGTAAAATCTCTGCAAAAACGACACCAAGGTGTCACGGGGCTGTCAATAAAGTGTCACCTGAGGTCCGCGCCAGGGGTATCTCTAAGTTTTATGGACAGGGGGGCCCCCAGGGAATGCACAGGATGTGAGCGAGTGCAGCATGCCAGCAAAAAAATGTAAATTTCGATTGCTAATACCGTGTAAAGGTTTAAAGTCAACAATTGATTTGAAGTCTTATTTCAGACTGATTTTAATACAGTACACAAGCACAAGAAAAATTAATACAGTATTAATCTCACATCGCAGCTTGCAGATCAAAATGTGGACTTTGCACCTCATAAAGGCAGAGCAGGAACGAGCGTGAGAGCATAGGTGAGGACAAAGGCTCTTATCTTTGGTCAAACTCAAAATCAGGCCCCTCCTAAAGTGTCGGGTAACAGGACTTGGGGGATGGAGTGCTGTGGGGGAAGCGGGGCGGGGGGGGGGGGTGCGTGCTATGTAGTTGCAGGGATGAATTTGTCACCCTTTGAACAAAGAATTTGCGAAAAAGGGTGATGCTAGCCTGCTGTGCCATATTTGATAACATAGCTTAAATTTATATTTATTCCATTAATTAAATCTGTATTTATTCTGCGTAGAATAAATCTTTGAAATCCAACTTCAATCAGTCCATGAAAGAAAATGACACCTTGTAATTCAAAGTTGTGATTTTTCTACATGAAAACTAATTCATCTTGATAATGTAAGCTGAAGAACTGTACAAAGGCAGGAAACACCTTCATAAAATTTCATAGGCTTCTACTTAAGATTGCATACACAGTAAGTTTCACTATGTAATTGTTTTGTCGCCCACAAAGACATTTGCAGTTCTTGTGCATGTCCTTTTGGTGTCTCAGGTCCCTGGAATGTTTGGATTGCACGGTAGGGGTCCTCCTCCCCCAGCTTGGAGGCAAAACTGAGTCCCTCTATCCACTTTGGAGATGATGAAACGACACAATGGGAATGACCTGGTATGAATCACAGATTTGTGAGTTCATGTTCATAATTAATGACAATATCTCATTGACGCCTTAGCCATTTCTTCATTGATAATGAAAGCTGTATGATCGTAGAATCCCTTTTAGTTTGCCATCTCTGGCTATGGACTTGTGTCTCACGGCTGGATTAGTGGCCACTTCTCATCATGGGCTTCAGAGAGCAGGAAACACAAGACTGGGCGTTGACCCTTGGAGCAGGGATGGTCAGGCCAATTGTATTCTTTTTCCCCCACTGCTATATTTGTATCTATTGTTTTGAACAAGGAACAAACCTGTGACTCGCTGACTATGTGTGCGGTTGTACTTGTTTGTATGCTTTGCTGGCTTGCCAGTTGGACTTAGTCCAGTGATGAAAATAACATCCATCCATTTTCTATACTGCTTATCCTCATTAGGTGATGGTTGAGCCACAGCCCATACCAGCTGACTTTTGGCAAGAGTCAGAGTAGGTCACAAGTCCATTGCAGTGAATAGACAAACAATACCAAAGAACAATTTTAAGGCATGCATGTTTTTCGAATACACGAGGAAGCCAGACTTCCCAGACAAAATATATACAAGAAGAGAGGGAACATACAGTCTCCACACAGGAATTGCCAGTTTCAAATCCTCAACCTGTGAGGTGAGTGTTTTAACCAGTCATCCACCATGCTGTCCTAAAAACAACATATTTTCGAAAAGATGACTGTAACAGACAGTTGTCAATGAGAATTTTTAACTTGTGAGGATGAGTCTTCCAAATACACCATATGGAAACCGTGTTGTTACAGCTCCTGGCTGTTGTGTCATGCGCTATACAAATAAAGTTATATTGTATTGAATTGTAAATATCAGACAGGCAAACTGACAAAATTGAAACAGTGGTTCCCAGTCAAACACAGGTCAAATATAGAGAAACAACCATCCCAACACACACACACACACACGCCCACACCCCCCCCCCCTCTCTCTCTCTCTCTCTCTCTGGCTCTCTCTCTCTCTCACCCACGGGCACATGCACTCGTGAGCAAGCAGAAGAGAGGCTGTGTGAAGAGGCACTTGAGACTAAAAAAATGCATTTTAAGTTGCATTTAATTTGAAACAGGGATAAAGTTCAATAAATACAGCCATCACAACAGTGTGACCCCGGTCCAAGGTCATCAGTCTGAGGATGGTTTTTGTACAATACACTCCCAGCATGTTTTTTCCAGCACTAAGGAGTGTAAATAGCATTTGAAATGCACGTTTTGAGTAAATATTTCTTCAATCTTCATTTTATTGTTTCATTTTTTTGTGAGTATGCTATTACCTTTGCTGTTGTGTAATAGTTTTAGTTTTGATGTGACACCGTCATCCACGGGTTGACAAATGACTTGCATACACCTCGTATGACTGTAATACAATGGGTGCTTATTCTGTTGCTTACAATAATAATAGTGCAAACGTCCCTCACTGCTTCCTGAGTGTCATAAGATAGCATGGCTAAATTTGGCTATTGTGGCTTTTAATCAAGCATTACAAACAATTTATATGTCTTTGAAAACCCACAGTATTTAAAAAATAAAACATTAACAAGGTTTATTCATTTAATTTTTTTCAAGTTCAGCGGGCCGGTTTAAAACGTTTAACGGGCTGCATTTGGCCCTTGGGCTGCAGTTTGCCTACACCTGCCCTAGAGGGATTATGTTGAGTATAATAAATTTTTAAAAAACAAAATTAAATTATCTTGACTGCTGAGGCATTGCAGCTGGCAATCTGAAGCCCATATCCCTCTGAGGGGTGAAATTTAGGGAATGTTTGTTAAGGTACTAAATGTTGCGTTCTTGTTGACGGGGTTCACCAAACATTAACAGTTTTATTGTTCATATTCAAAATTTCATTGCGACAAGAAAAAACATTAAAACTGTTAGCAAATGTCCGGAGAACGTTTGCGACCTTGAACAAACCCTGATGAGAACGCCACATTTGCTACCTTCGCAAACACTCGCAAATGTTCGCCCCCTGAGTGGGGTGCGGGCTGAACTCAGGTGTTCTGTTTACACTGCTAAGAAGACCACCCTATTGTGGTGTGCGTGATTGCATATCAAAAGCATTGTTAGATGTGAGTGTTTTCACACCTGCACTTAAGCTGTCGTCTAGTGCTCACTCATGACACACCAGATAAGAGCAACCCCAGTCAGCTAGCTCAGTGCTTCTCAATTATTTTACGTTACGCCCCCCCAGCAAGAAGAAAACAATTTGCGCCCCCCCATCACCACCCACTGTCTGCTGCAACTAAATAATAGCATTTTTGTTGCAAAACAAACCTACACCGTAGAGTTAATACTCGCTGCGTAAAATGGGAAAGAAGTGTGCCACTGCCAACTACTGAAGTGGATGTGCAATTACACTTTATTGTAGTACAGCGGAAAAAAACGCCATCCAAAACAAAATCCTCAGGGTCACATGCACCCTGCTCAGCATAGTACCTCTCCAGGGGGGCCTACGCCACTATTTGAGAAAATCTAAGCTAGCCCAAGTAACCACAAGTAAACATGGCCTCCCATTTTTAGATCAATGTAGATAGAGGTGAATCCCGATGTATCGCAAACACACAAATGAGCAAATATTTTTGATCAATAATCTTCTGATCAATCAGACATAAAATGAATCTCTTTCAATATCTATTCTAGCCACCTCTTCTATGGTCTCCACAAATTTCTTTCTTTCTTTCGCCTCTGTTTTTTTTTTCTTAGTTGCCAAAGGTTCGGCTGTTCATACGTTTTGGTTTTGCTGGTGACAGTCACAAGACCAGCCTGAAAACACAAAACAAAATCATGTTGATCTAGGCTGTTTTTTAATTACCGTATTTTTACGACGATAAGACACGCTGCATCAAAGGGCGCAACACCAGTTGAGGGTGATATTTCCGTATTTAATGCATATACTAGGCACACCGCACTACAAGGCGCGAGCTGAGCTAGCGGTAGCTTGGCTTGCGTTAGCTAGCGCTAGCTCAGCTCAGCTCATGCTAACTGTAGCTAGCTCACCAGGATTCAATACCTTAAGGCATCGCTGTCAGAGGTATCAACCCAAGTCAATGACAATAAGAGGTGTCATGGCAACACATCTACTAGACAACGTCAGGGGAGGGACTTCACTGGTCACCACACTCCTTAGAGTCACGGTTTCAAATCAAAACCAAAAAAAAATCAGCATACAAGCAAACAATGAAACAAAGAAATAAGATTAACACAAAACATGTATCTCTCATGCCATCTATATACCCAAAAGAAATAAAAATAACACAAAAAGATTATAGCAATGGCTTCCTGGGAGCCACTCAACCTTAGCCAATTACAGCAATGGCATCTTGGGAGCCACTCAGACTCAGCCAATCACATGGCTGTTTAGAGAGATGAGCATGTTGTGCTTTGGGCTTTTTGCAGTCTGTTGTCTAAACCTGGGACGTTTCTTTCTTGCAATAACATAAATGATAAGACAGACTACAACATTGTGGACAGCTGCCCTTTTGTCCAGCTTTCTCCTACACCATCACACAAACACCATAGTCACATAATGTATTAGTCACAGTCAATTTGAAGCATAGATGACTCAGACTTTGACCAGCAGGGTGTGCTAAGATGCACTCCAAACAGCCCAATGAATAAAAGGGTTGATGGTGGAGAGTAGGGCTGGGCGATATGACCTAAAATCAATATCGCGATAAATTGGGCACTTTTACCTCGATAACGATAAATGCGCGATAAATTCCCCCTGAGGACCAAAATCAAAATAAATGCAGGAAATGCATATTAACTGCTTTTTTATTGACCAACTGGTACACATTACTTTCAATGAAAAATAAAAGTGCAAAAATCATTTGAATAAACATTTCAAATAGCTTGCTTTGCATGACTTGAACAATGTCACAAAGAACAGGAGAAAAAGGGTACCTCTCACAAAATCTTTTTCTGCAAATATATTGTGCCGAGATGCTGTAATGCCATTTGCAAAGGCCTAGATTTGTGTATCTTGTAAACAATATAAATAATGTCATGTGCAATGGACCTAGTCACTTGTAAACAAAATGCTAAATAGAATGAAAAAAATGTCAATGGAGTGCCAGTGCCAAATAAACAAGTGTGCTTCATCAGGAAAATGTGCCGTCTCGAGTACGCTGGTGCGCGGTCGCCACTTGTCGTTTATGTAATGCACATTCAGGCTCAAACAGGGATCCATGTTGCGACTCGACCACAAGTCGGATGTGGATGCAAAATGCTCGACATGTCTACGCTCCCGTCCCGATGTTGTCCATATCAGGAAGTGCTGTTTGTGACAAATATTTTCGTACCTCTTGTCGGCTACTTTCATGAGGCGTTTCAATCCTGTGCGCTCCACTGTAACTAGAGGAGCTACATCTTTAGCTATGTGCTCGGCTATCGCGTCCACCTCTGAGACATTCTCTCATATGGTGTCGCCTCCGTTATGGGCTGTTGTCCAACCTTGCTTCTCACTTTGAACTTTTAGCACAAGCTCCAAGTCAACAGCATGGTTGTGTTGTGGGTGGTGAAAAAGAAAAGGTTGGACGTGCTGTTTCAGGTGCTTACGACGCACTTTGTAGTTCATGTTCTTTTGCTCAAACATTGTCTTTATGGAACCCAAAACATTTCCAAACGACAGATGTCGAATTTCTTTTCGGGACAAGCGCGACAGGAACAATTTCAACTAATATTACTTTGTATGCAGCCGTGTCAGCCACTTTAGGATTTGAATCGCCAGCAACGAACGCGTCTTCTGTTTACATTCTTCTCCAGCGCATCAGTCACGTGACTAGATGCGCTGTAGCCCGTCTTAAAGAGGCATGAACATTGCCGCAGACAGAAAAGACTTCTTTTTCTTTTTTTTTTTTTAGACACCGAATTTACCGACATGGGCAAAATGATGTCGGTCATTCTAATACATTTTGGAAACGGTAAATTTTCGGTTTATCGCCCAGCCCTAGTGGAGAGTGATGCTCAGTTCATATAATGGGCGCGTTGCTTTACAAGGTGCCTGGTTTGTTTTGGGGAAGATTTGGGACTTTAAAGTGCACCCTATAGTCCAGAAAATACGGTGATTAATTTTTGTTTTGCTTTTTTTCCACTCAGTTTTACATGTCATTGTATTCTGCTAGCTCGACTTCAAAACCAAAAAATATTGGCATTTTGATTTGCAGTGCTTTCAAAGGGATGCTGACAATTTATATGAGAAAGGAATTTGATTTTTACACGTGGGAAAACTGTTTTGGGAGAGAAATGAGCTTCTGCAGGTGATCCATGCTGTTGTGCTGAAACAGCCGGGATATGGCAAAAGCACTTAATGAATGCAAATGAGCCAAAGCAGTTGATAAGAATCTTTGCAATTTTGACTCCTTATATGGGAAAGGCGTCTAGTTTTGAAGCATGGGTGAATGGTTTTGGGAGCGATATGACCTTTTGCTAATGAGCTGCAGTTGCACAGTTTGGCCAAATAATCAAATAGTTTTAAGAACGTAATGTCAGTTTCAGCAGCACCTACGAACGTGTACAGGATAAGTGGTGTCATTTCTTCGTCTATCTCAAATGGACGGAGAAAAACTGTTACAAGTTAATTTTGCATAAAAGCCGGGAAGGTGACATCACTTAAATCCCATTTTAAAAATGTCACTTTTTTTTCCAACTTTATATGATATCACTTTTTGTTGGTTTGTTTTGTTTGTTGACCATTCAAAAATTTAGATCCCAAGCTAGTTGAAGGAATGACGAGACAGGCTCAATGTGGCCATAGGAATACTGCCAAATTTATTTTTAATTGCTTTCCTGTTATTGTTTACGTTCCTGGCACTTGTTTCCACCTTATTCTTTCACTGTCCGTCTCTCAAGCAGGTTCAAATTTGAACATTGAGAATAATGTGAACTAAGTTTTCTATTTTTTTTCCTTTCCTTTACTTTACTGCATGACAATCTAAATGGATTCCAATTCGGAAAAAATACAGCATATGTATCACAGCAACACCATGATGAACAACACATGATGTGTTTATTTAAGTTTAGGCATGAGTTAGACTTCCTTTGTGCTTCAAAAAAGGATGACTCGCAAGTCACAATAGTTTATTCATGCCCAAGGAGAATTGGTGTAATTGAATATTCTTCACATGATCTGCTTTGGTTTTGGATAAATTACAGTAATTTCTTGAGAATAACACACACTTAAATATTTTACGCACTCCAAAAATCGCTTTCCAAAGATGATTTTTCTTTTTATTTGTGTATTTTACACGCCGCTGATTTGCTTGTATCTACCCCCAAAAATTGAGGTGTAAATGGCATAATAATTTTATAAATTGGAATTTCTGATGTCACACATATTTCTTGCGCAAAGAAAAATTCTCTTAATGGCTTACAGTTTCAGCTGTCAACACTGGAGCCTTTGACGCTTTCACTGCTTTGCGTGACTTCTCAAAAAATAAAGAAGGAAAAAGACTCAGATATGTAGTATTAAGTGTCTGCAAAGACGACCAAGCATTGTAAAAATTGCTCTGATGAGACGAAAAAGACTTGTTTTGGAAAATATCTCCCGCCCCAGGAACCCACTTATATACAAAAGATATAATGGGGTAAGACATGTTTATTTACTGTCACAGCCCGTTTCATGACAAAGCTAATAACAAAGCCTTCCTGATTCTGGGTGAACAGCAAAACTTATGTTATTGTAGTGCTCAAGAAAGTGAGTTGTGGGGGTAGGGTGGGGTGTGATCAGTCACAGAACGCTTGACTGAACATACTTCTCAAAAACACACATGACTCAGAAGATAAAGGACACAACCCGGCATGCCAAAAACACACATGTGGAACATCGTAATCAGCTCTTAGCTCCGTGGGGTAGGTCCACTTTTTCAGGTCCTGGAAAACGGCTATAAGATATGATTAATTTTTGTCCTTTCACTTTACTACCCCTCGGTTTTGGATATTTTTTGGGGGGAGACAAAAAAAAAAAAATTAATTTAGTCTCGAGAAATTACTGCACTTCTTTGCAACTACCTACATTAAAGTCAGTGTAGAGTATTGACTTCTGTCGTATCATTAGCGTAATTTGAATAGGTGATTGATGGACCTTAGCAGATGTGTGAAATCAATACACGCACGACCCAAAGAAACATTTTGACCTACTTTGTAAGCGTTTCCGGTCATTTTTGGTGTTAGAGCACTTCAGTATAACTTATTTAAAAGCCAAATGGGCAGGAGTCCCAGCAGCTCAAGTTATGGAGGCCAACCCAGAGACGATAGGGTGTCTTCAACAAGTTAACCCATCTGTGAACAAGCTTTGTCTATCAGACAAGGCCTCTATACATAGTTGGCAGGGCCTCCTACTGTTAGGTGAGTGCCCTATAGCAGTGTTCAGGGAGGCTACTATTTCAGCCTCTGATAATGATTGATGATGAGGAAAGCAGAAAATAAGGAGAAACTGTAAGATTAGTAATATTTTAGACATGTGAGCACCAAATCACAGTACCACCATACCTTAACTGCGCTGGCAGTTAACTTATGGTGTCCTAAAAGATATTGATTATTGATTCATCAAATATAGGTCCGCTTTCCCAACTCTAACCGAGATGCTCAACTCATTTTGCAACATTGACGAGCAGATCAGCATGCATATTTATACAATTCATTTAATTTTCATAAATGCAATAGCCAACAAATCAAGTTTCACATCCTGTATTTTTTGTAAAACAATAGTGCATTTTTTCCCCAATCACTCCGATGAATAAAAAATATTTTATTTATTACACTGATATAACAAATAACTATGCGAAACCAATTTAGAATACGTTGTGAACTCTTGCGCCGTCAATACTGGCTTAGGTCAATATAGAATTTAAAAGGTAATAAAGTATGAAAACATACAAAACATGCCAGAGTTCTGGACGTTGATATCATGCATCCAACAATGCCCTGGTCCAAATGCAAACGACATTTTGGCCTTATTCATAAAAACTGTCTGCCTCTGACACCATTCCTTACTCCGACCCAAAGCCCCCCCACCCAAAAAAAAAAAAAATGTCTGTGCATGACACCGCAGCAGGAGAGATTCTAACGGCAGTGGTTTATTTAAAAATGTGGAATTCTGGCCCTTTGGCATTAAAGACCTAGTGTGAAGTAAGCAAATTACATCCTTTTGTGTCACAAGTAATTACACATGATACACATAATAAAGCATGAAAAAAATTATTTGGCATCTGTGAGGGTAGCTCTGTGGACGACTGGTTAGCACGATGGCCTCAAAGTGCAGAGGTCGTGGGTTTGATTCGGCTCCGGATGTCTTGTGTGGAGTTTGCATGTTCTCCCTCGTCCCTGTGTGGGTTTCCTCCGGGTACTCCGGTTTCCTCCCACGTTCCAAAAATATGCATGGCAGGTTAATTGGACATTCTAAATTGTCCCTGGATATGAGTGTGAGCGCGGATGGTTGTTCGTCTATGTGTGCCCTGCGATTGCCTGGCAAAGAATAGCTGAAGAAAAGTATTTCCGTTGTTCGAGCGTTGCTATGGATCTACGATGAATCTAGGACATTTGAGTTAAAAAAAAGACAACTAACGTGAGTATTCTTAAAATAGATTTATTACTCAAAATACGGTGCGTCAAGGTTACCTCAGACTTGGTCTTTAAGTTAGGCCCCCTAGAGTGGGCTTCTTAAACCTGCTGACAAAGTGACAAACAGAAAGTTCAACAAGTAATATGAAACAATTAAGATTTCTGATAGGATCTGTCTTGGCACACACGGCGCTGCATAGAATCACCAGCGGTTTGGTCCACTCATGCCAAGAATGTAAAGCTATTTACATAAAATTCAACATTTCTTTTAAGTATTTTTTTTATTCCAGTATTTCTTGACTCATGTTGGCCCCTGGGCCTGAGGCAGACCTGACTATTGATGGCGACAGCCAAATTGGGTTTGTCGCAGTCATATGGGTCTGGGCATACTGGACACACAAGACACAGATCTTACATTACAAAGCATACAGGAGGGATGACACCATACTGTGCCTCAGACAGCACAGTGATGGATAAGTTGGATCAATCACTTTCACTGAGTTTAATCAGGACAATAGTCATCCAAACAGACATTGGTGGCTTAGTAGAGTGGGGTTTTGGAGGGAAGACGACAGGCATAAAGTTTAAAGCAGTTCATTACCATATTAACATCAACAATGATGAAAATCTTCATTGGTTGATGGAAAGGAAAATGATACATGCTTAAAACATATTAGGTTTTCATTTCTATTACAAATGTTGGTGTTTTGGTTTTCGTTTGTGACTTTGTTTTTGTTTGTGTATTTACTTTATAATTATATCTTAATCCTTGTGTTATTCAGTGTATCCACTCATTATTAGCGGTACCTGCATCATGCAATGGCACACAAGGTGGTGTAACATACATTTATGTCAAGATTTTGACATTTTCTCCACCTCATTGGGGGAGCAATTCTCATTGTGATCGTCTCCCAACTCAGAGGTTGGGGGTTCCACACCCGGCCGTTAGGACCATGTTGAATCAGTTGCTCCCGATGTTGTGCCAACAGTCGGTCGATGAGGTAACAGTGTGAAGCGCTTTGAGTACAGAAGGTAGAAACAAGTGAACGCCCGTTTACCATCTCTAGAAAACAATCTCTTCCTCTGAGATGAATAGTCAGAAAATCACAATCATTTTGAGTGACGTGATTTTCAATGGAATGAGAAGAACAATGGAGACAATAGAACAAAAAGGAAGAGGGATAGAGTAAACAAAACCACAGAAGCATGCATACAGCATGAATTACCCTCTCAAGTAAACCTGGCATATGTTATCTTCATCCATTACAGTTACAATACAGCTGGCATGAAAGCACCACCTTACATAAACATGGAGCAATACAATACAATACAACTTCATTTTTGTAGCGCATTTCACAACAGCTGAAGGTGTAACAAAGCACTTTCAATATGGTCAGTAAAACATACTTTGACAGTCTGGGCCACATTCAATTAACATTATATATATATATATATATATATATATATATATATATATATATATATATATATATATATATATATATATATATATATATATATATATATATTATTATTATTATTATTATTTGTTAAATAATTAGGGCTGTAAAAATTAAAGCATTGACTCAGGTGATTAATCCAAAAAATTTAACTCAGTTAAATATTTTAACTCAGTTAACTCAGTTTGATTTACATAAAAAATAATTTACATACTTTGCAAATATTGTGCCATATTAGCTGTCTTGAGCTCGTCTCAGAACAAAACACTGTTTAAGTTACCACTGGGCCTTGCCAACCAACACTGCTGGGGTGTGGTGCTTGCGGGCAGTTTTGAGAAATGTTTCGAAAATAAATGTCTGCAAAGATGTCTCCATTTAGATCGTATTCAATAATTCAAGAAAGCTATTAGAACAGTCTTTGAATTAAATAGACTTCATATTGGGTTATTTTGCATCAATTCCAAGATATTATTCAAGTAAATATCTGTTATAAGCTTCGCAAAAAATAGTAGTTGAAAAATGTGATTAATCACGATTAATCATGGATTTTTTGGTGATTAATTAGTTAAAAAAATTTATCACTTGACAGCACTATAAATAATATTACAACGAATTGGTGACCTTCATATCTCATTTAGTTTATGTTAGGATGTGATATCGTGCAGTACGGCAGAGTGTAGTGTTGAATATTTTTTTTGAAAGGACAGTTGGAGAAGTGAACCAGAGAGGAAGACTCTCCCTGACAAATGAGAAAGGATGAGACTTGAAAAAGAGACAAGGAAAAGAAAGAGCCACAGTGCTTTAGTGACAGCTGGTATATGTGTGTAGTACCGCTGTTAAGGGCAATAAAATTTTCGAGTTGGTCCCACACACTCCTGTGTCCGGTGAGTGGTGTAACATATACCTCAGGGTAAACTGAGATATGCTCCAAAAGAATGCAATGAGAAGAAATGATGCAGGAAGTCAACGTATGAATATGAATCAGCCATTTGATTTGTAACCTCTTTCAGAAAATCCCCTTGAGCGAGTTTTCACTGTTGACTTTATGGCTCCTTCCTATTCGCTCGTTTGGGAGCTTTCACACAGCAGTGGCTCATTGCTCACAACGTCACCGTGAACCCAGTCATCAGGAAATATCCATTGTTGGAGTGCAGTGCAGGGGCAAACAAGTGATGTTGATTGTGAATTGTGTGTGTGTGGGGGGTGTGTGTGTGTGTGTGTGTGTGGAGGCAGCAGAGAGGGTGTGTTTGCTGGTGATAGAAATGTTTATCTTCCTGTTTGTAGGTTCTCAGGAGTGCTTTTTCTTCCCATGCTGTGAATTTCACACGCATACATTACATGCTTTCCTGTGTGCGTAATTCACAAGACGTGATGAAAAAAAAGGTCCAAAAAAATGTAGAAAGGGCTACACAAAACGCTGACAGCTTTGGTCCAAAAAAAAGGCACAGCAATAAAGTTTCTATATTTTATTTTAAGATAAAATTGCAGTCTCCCAAGTCAACATATGTTGTCTGATCCAGTTCTCACTTAGTTTCTGTTGAACAAATGGAGAAATTTGTAAATAAATAAATTAAAAATGAATTAAATTGAATACAACCATCCCTTCAAAACACATGCAAACATCTTAATTTGTTTTTAAAAGTTGACTGTTGAATTACAAACTGAATTCCTCTCACTTCCATCCACCTTTCTCTCCAGCTGACTGTAGTAGGAAGTTGTTTGGACCAACAAAGAAATAAATCAACAAATTAATTATTACGCAAATGGATCATCACAAATTATGTTAATGTATTAAAAGCATATACATGGAAAAAAAAATCTTCTAAAAGAGTGTTATCGATTAAACATGTTTTAAAGCACACATACACCTGCGGAAAAAATTAAGAGATCACCCTTGTTTCTTTAGTTTAATGTCATGCCATGTCATTATCCACATCGCTTATCTTATACAAGGTCGCGGGAGCCTATCTCAGCAGACTACGGGCAAAAGGCGCACTACACCCTGAACTGGTCGCCAGCCAGTCACAGGGCAGACATAGACACCGTCACTGAGAAGGAACTGAACCCACGCTGCGCGCACACAACACAGGGGAGTGTACCACTACACCATCAGTGACACTCTTTAGTTTAATCCATCCATCCATCTTCTGTACCGCTTCTCCTCACTAGGGTTGCGGGGGGTGCTGGAGCCTATCCCAGCTATCTTCGGGCAGTAGGCGGGGGACACCCTGAACTGGTTGCCGGCCAATTGCAGGGCACACAGAGACGAACAACCATCCGCGCTCACACGCATACCTAGGGGCAATTTAGAGTGTTCAATCGGCCTGCCATGCATGTTTTTGGAATGTGGGAGTTTAATGTTCATATTAAATGCCCATACAACTAAAAGTGCATTTGTTTTGACCAATATAGCTATGAAAACTGAAACAGTTCATGAGAATTACATTTAAGTGCTAATCAAGACATTTTCTAAAGGTTTTCTTGATAAGGACCAAAATCACTTGCTAGATGTATCTGAATATGTTGCAATTAGCTTTCTTTTTTGAACAAGGTATGCTTATCACACAGACACAAATACTATACCCACCTTGTTCCACAGATCATCCCCACCCCCAAATTCTTACATCCTCATGCACAAATCCAGACATACAGTAAAAAGTGTAGTATAGAAAACCAAAAATAAATAAATAAAACAATAACCCAGTCTAATTGTGAGTTTGCCTTTTATGCAGGAGAATAAGTGTTCCTATACAGTGGATATTTTTTGTATGATAAAATAAAATAAGAAAACAATGACAAATATTTTTTTAATTTTTCCACCATTAATTAACCTGACCGATGTGGTTGTGTTCAGATGGTGTTGTAGACTTTTCCCGTCCTTTTTTCAGTCGTAGCTTACAACACAACTCATGGCAGAAAGAAGTGATGGTTCGGTTTGGTGTACAGGACAGGAACTTAGACAGACATTTGGAGGTAGACTTAGCGAAAGATGTAGAAAATGACTGTAGTGAACACTTTCTTCCAAATCCAAGCAGGAGAATAGGGTGAACCACAAGAGTGGATGGCGAAGGTAAACTGCATTTAGTGATGTAGACGATGTAAACTGAAAGAGAACAGTTAGGTCAAGGAAAATTTTATTTATATAGCCCGTAGCGCTCCAGCATTGGAAGGAGGCGTGTAAAATGACTCTGAGGTGGTGAGGAAGATTAAGAAGACAAAAGCAAAGTGTAACCCAGTAGAGAAAATGTCATACTGCTCTATGCAGACATTTTATTTTGAAAAAATCATTTATTTTGTTAAGAGAAAGTGTACATCTCTCTCTTACTTGATTTCCCGTTCGGAGTGTCACTTATGTGATAATGACTTTCTGATTGGTCAAAGTCAAGTTGTCCCGCCTTATCAAGATGCTATCTCGAGATTAACTTTGTTTATCGTTCATTTTTTACGCTTGGATGCACAACTGAAAAGTTGCGTGACGATATCGCTTGATTGCTAATGCTAATGTGCCGTTCGGTGAGTGAAATACTTATTGAAGTCGATATAAATGTGACCAATAATAAAATGTTAATTGGGAAATGTTTTATTTTAAGTGTGAATACCAGTGAGAATTGAGGGTCTGTGACGAACCGCCCGTGTTCATACTTGAATGTCGTCTTGGCGAGTCGCCATGTGCTTGCCATGTACTACGTCGTAAAAACGTTGATGTGAGGCTAACGCTAAGCTAACGTTAAGCTAATGGCTAATCGCGAGTGGAAATGTACTGCTTAGTTGCAGTGAAAGAGTTGATTATACTTGTTTTAAGGTCTTTCTAAAGCAAGGTTAATGTTGACACACAAATGTATAACTGCTCATTTTGATGTAATGTGAGTTAAAAGTGGAATATTGAATTGACTCAGTTATGTTTGTTATACAATTATTTCTTTATTGAAGTGATTGATATGTGAACCATAAAACATATGGTTATTGAGAAATTGGACATATTGAGAAATGTGTTTTTTGTTATCGCATGGGTTCATTTCATGTGTAAAAATGACAATTTGGAGAACATGCATGTATGTTAATAACTGTTATAAATGTGGTATTTCGATGCAGTATTTGTGATAATTGAGAACTACTGTGAAGCTATAGCGACTGATAAGACTGGGACTTGATAATAGACTGATTAGCTGCATACAATAATTTCATTATTGTTATGCAGGCAAGGTATATCTTGGTACTAATCCAAGAAGATCTTATTCTCCTTCGATGGAGATGGCGAGCCTGTGCCCAGAACTGTGACAAGGAAACCATGTTCTTCTCTACCTTCTTTGTGAAAACATCACGTGGTAACAAACCCAATTACCACCACAAGAAGACTTTTTTTTCAGACTACCTGGAAGAACATTGACTGATTTAAGACAAAATATTACTGAGCTCAGTAGGACTTTGGGATTATTATTTTTATTTTTTGGATTGTGAATTATTCTATGTATATGGATGCCAGCTGTTAAATTGTAAATTGTTTTGTTTTCTATGCTAATACAGTTATTACTCTTGCTCATTTCTGCCTCCAGCTATTTCATTCACACACCTGTCGATTACCACTATCGTAGCCTTCACGAATCTAGAATCTGGTCCAATTTATTAAATATCTAAATAACACTATCCTTGAGTAGTCGGGGGTTACAAAAGCATTCTATCAAAATGAATTTTATCCATCTGAAAAGGTTATACTGTTATGTGGCTTTCAGAGTACAACTGAGATTGGCTCTTGGGTGGCAGGAAGACCATCCAGAAAAAACTTACTTGGACAGTGTTTCTTCTGGTAGGAAAAGGGGACAAAGAGGTGGTGAAATCAGGAAGTGCAAGAAGCCATGCAGGGGGAAAAGGTTAACTAAGAATAACTGGAATACTGAGAGGAATGGGGTGAGGAGACAAGCATCGGTATTGGACGTTATTAACTGCAGTCTTTCTTGTGGTGTAGTTCCGCAACGTTTTAAACATACTGTGGTGCAACCCCTGCTTAATAAACCTGGCCTTGATCTAGGTGTGCTGTCGAATTTAAGACCCACTTCCAATTTGCCTTTTATTTCTAAAATTCTGGGAAAAGTCGTGCACATGCAGTTAAGATCTTTCATGGATGAACACAATGTCATGGAGGTTTTCCAGGCAGGTTTCAAGAAAATGCATAGCAAAGAGTCAGCCCATCTACGAGTGTTAAATGATATCCTCCGAGCAAACGACACTGAAGACTGTTTCTTGTCTTGTTAGATTTAACTGCAGCATTTGACGCGGTGGACCACATTATTCTTCTGGCTCGTTTATAGCACCAGGTGGACATTAACGCTCTAGAATGGTTCAGATCCTATTTGACTGGCAGGACTTTTTGTGTTTGCCTAGTTTGCTCTGCCCCTCTGTCGTATGATGTTCCACAAGGTTCTGTTTTGGGGCCCTTGCTGTTTTCATAATACTTGCTGCCCTGAGGTTCCATTCCATGCCCGAAAACATGGAATTTCTTTCCATTGCTATGCAGATGACAGTCAGATCTATGCTCCACTGAGCAAAAAAAGAGGCTTTCACCTCGAGACCACTTTTGTCCTGTCTAGAGGAAATCAAAACCTGGATGTAACTTCATTTCTCGGATTTCAATGAAAAGAAGACAGAAGGTATGGTGTATGGTGTTCAGCTCCAGTGGCCCTTCTACTTTCAACTTTGTTGACCTTGGCCCCCTGGCATCTTGTCTAAAGCAAACAGTCTCACACTTGGGTTTTAAACCGGACAGTGATTTCAAATTACATTGGCAAAGCAGTGCTGTCGTTCAATCCAGCTTCTTTCATTTTAGGCTGCTGGCTAAAGTGAAGCTCTTTTCCCAGCAGCATTTACAGTGACCCATGCCTTCATTAAATCTAGGCTAGATTACTCTAATGCGCTTTAATAATGCTCCTCCTAGTACCTATGTACCTGCCCGCTGCCTCAGGTCTGCGGACCAAACTGAGCTGGAGGTGCCGAGGACTAAGCGCAGCCTCAGGGGGGGGGATCGTGCCATTTCTGTTGCAGGCCCTTCTCTCTGGAATGACCTCCCATTAAATGTTATGCAAGCCCCCTCTCTGTCCACTTTTAAAACTAGTTTGAAAACTTATTTTTATTCATAAGCTTTCGACTCAACATAAGACTGTCACCATTCTACTGTTCTATTGTTTGTGTATTTTAATTCGTGTTATAATTTCCCGCTAATTTACATTACACCATATGTAAAGTGCTTTGTTACAGTTCTAGCTGTTGTGAAAAATAAAGTTGTGTTGTATCATATTGTATAGAGTACATGGTGCTGCAACATTAGACGAAGGTAGATGTGTCACAGACCCATAAAGAGGCTTTTGACGACTTGACTACCAGGTTGGACTGTGAGAAGGCAAAGTAAGATCTGTATCCTGTAAGGATGTGTAGCAGGTTATGGTAATTAAGGACCGATATGTAAATATGTTCACTTTGTGCAAGTAGTCAGGGTCGCCTTTACCAACGGGCTTACCTGGACTTGAGCCCAGAGGGCTACAGTTCTCAAAGTCCTATCAGATGATTTCAGTCACTTTTACGTACTTGGCTATGAGATGACCAATGCACACGCGATTCTGGGCAGCGCCATTGCCGTAATTGTATTGTCTTAAAATTAAAATATGATGTATTGTATTTCACATTATTCTGCCATTTTTCAACTTTCTGTCAGTCACTTCACCGCTGCTAGGGCTGACGGAACAGCTCGCTCTACGGGGCCTACAGCTAAATGCCAAAGAAAGAATAGTTTAAGAGGTTGATGAATGATTAAAAGGAGGTAGAAGGAAGGATAGAAAGGGTGATTGTTGTCGAGCAGAAAGTAACAATGGTTCGTATGGTACTAAAGAAGATGGAAAATGAAAGCCCTTGATGATATCCCTCTGGATGTGTGGAAGAGAGATTGCTGTACAGTTTTTGACAATGTTGTTCAATTAATCTCCAGATGGTGAGAATATACCTGAGAAATGTAGGAAAACTGGAGATAAATCAGGGCAAATGTTACGTCTAATTGCGCGACCAATTGTGCCTTCTTAACCACAGAACTCAAAATAGACGCACAGTACTATATTTAAAAACATTTAACAAGAGCCAAACTAAATAAATCAAACAAGGACATCCCAAAAGATCCTGTTTTAGAGGTTGTTTTTTTTTGCCACTTAAGGCTTGCAGCATATTTGAGTATAATTTTAGTTTTGTTAATGAGCAGTTGTGCTATGAGCTACTGTGAACTTACATTACGAATACAGTCATTTGTGTCAACAGTTGCCTGACTTGCAGTTAGATAAGAAGGCAATTTAGTGCTGACTGACGTGAATTTGCCAGTTTGACACCAACGACACTTTAAAGTACTGTACTTTCCGGACTATAGTTCTCACTTTTTTGTTGGATGGTCCTACAATTTATACTATGAAGCGACTTATACATGAAAAGAAATTGCTGTAGAGCTGCCACAAACGATTATTTTTCTAGTTGACTAATCGCGATTAGTCGACTAATTGATAAATTGCCCCATAATCTTACTAGCAAGCAGCTTCTCTTATATAAATAGCTGAAGCTTACAGTTGGAATTATTTATGGTATGTACACATGAATAATAAAGACAATTAAGATGATCATACATTCAATTTGCGTTAAACTTTGCTATAAATGATGGAAGCAACATAAATTGAAGGCGGAACTGTGGCCTTAGCATAGTGTATAGTTTTTGGTTTTATTTTAAAAACCACTAAACATTTACAGCTAACAATGTTGAGTTGCACCAATACTATGTAACTAGCTGAAAGAAAATACAAAAAACGTACCTTAACTACCACATATTTCACGATTCTTGGGCGCCAATCCTTTTTTTTGTGTAGAAGGGAGTGAAATCATCTAAGTAAAAATGGGGAAATGCACTGTGCTAAAGTATACTAAAACATTTGTTTAGATTTTTATTTAACCTTTATCCAAATCGTTTTTTGCTCCTCTAGTTTGCCTAATTTGATCTACACATTCAAAATGTGGTATGCACTTGGAATAGGAAAAAACCCTTAAAGATTAGGAGGAACATAATTTTTTAGCACTGTAAATTAATACATTCCAACTACGTAGATCTTTTGTTGTATCTTCTACCATTATTTCACGTAAGTATGAATTAAAACTCAGTTGTAGACAGATGACTCATTTACATTGCTCAACGCACACACTGTGTGATGACGTCACACGTAACTACGAGATTCAATACAGACCAAAAATACACAACATCTTTATTGTAATGTGTTACAATTAAGGGATTGTGGCAAATTGCTCATGGTGCTTTAGTTTGAAATCTGAAATTTCCAAGTTCATAAACGCAACACTCTGTGAGTGGTTGCAGCCATCAGGAGAGGTGCTGTGTGAAGAAGTAATTGAGAGCCAAAATAAGCAATTCAAGCATGGTCTCTCAAGAGAGAGAGCGCGAGCCAGTACATTAGAAGATTTAATTCTGCTCTGCAAATATTTTAATTCTATGCACGCTGTACTTAAGGGGTCTGACAAAAACCCACTTCTAGCCTTTTAACAAAAATGCTTGTCCTGTGTCTGCTGCCCCAAAAAATGGGCATATGTCCGGGACAGATGGGCGGGCCGTCCCATCCCAGGGACGAAATATTTATTTATATGTAATGTCTTAAACTTCATTCCCATTGTCATTATCGCTTGTTGTGTGTACTAATGTGAGGTTTTACAGCTGCAATATAGTACGACCATGCAATCATGTAACTGTAATTAATGTATTTCATCATGAATTATTGTGAGCATTTTCTGAGGGCAAGGGTCTCAAACTCATTGCCTGGGGTCCATCTGTGGCCCGCAGGAAGATATTTGCGGCCTTCTACTTGACGTCAAACTTTAATATTAGTGTGGCCCGCACCTTTTTTGTAATGTTGTTGTCCTCAGCGTTTTAATCACTTATGGGCTACTATAGCTCAGACTCATGACAGCTTTTGGCGAAAAGATATCCTGTCACCCAGTTCCACTCATGTCTTTTTCAAAACCGGTCATGAAGAGAAAGGTTGCTGATGCGAACAGCCATTTTCAAGAAAACTAGGAGACAGAATGTTTTTTTTTTTTTGTTGAGCACTGTGGGGAAGCTGACATGTCTTGAATGCACAGAGAAAGTTGCAGTGCTTCAAGAAATCAGACGTCATTATTCAACTCGACATGCTGAGGAGTATGCAAAGTACCAGGTAGATAAGAGAGAGGACTTGGATCACCAATCTTGTTCATGTTTGGAAGAACCAAACTGTTCAAAAAAATGACAACTAATCCAACCTTCTCAATCTTTAAGACTTGAAACCCTGTTTTGTGAAACACTTAATGGCACCCAGACACACTCAGACTCTCTCCAAAGGCCCCCACATAAGTATAGTTTGAGACCCCTGTCCTCTGGACTGCAAAGGAAAATGACTTTAACAACAATTTGGACAAATCATCTCATGCATTTTTTACATTGTCTCTGTTATTTAAAATCAACAAAATGTAAAATTTTGTGCTATCAAGTGGTAACATTTTGTAACTAATTCATCTTAAAAAATCAAGTCAAGTCAATTTGACTTGAATCTTAAAAAATCTGTAATTAATTGCAATTAATCGCATTTTTTAACTACTATTTTTTTATATTATTTATTATATATATATATATTATATATATATTAAATATATATATATATATATATATATATATGTATTATATATATATTATTAAATGAAGACCAAACAGCCTCTCCAGATCATCATATATAATCACCCACCCAAAATTTCAATCATGCATGTGTTTTTTGTCGCACTGTGGCACAGGTTTATTTTTAATCCCACTTAAGCTTCAATGTTGCTTCCAACTCAAGATGACTTATTCCTCCGTTGTCAAAACCAAAGAAGCACAATCAAGGTCTTCTAGCTCATGTTAATCCACAAGTGTGATCAAAATTGGTCCTCTTCTTTCATTGGCACTTGCACAGCCCTGCGGTTGTTCTTCACCAGGAAACACTTAACAAACACAGGATCTCTTTAGAAACGGGTTGCTATTGTCACATTGTCATGTTGATAGCCCAGGAGTCTTGGAATAAAATACTATTGAGGAAGGGGACCTGAAAGTAAGCCCGCCCACACATACACTGCCCTGAATAAGAATGTTTTTTTTTGTTGTTTTTTTTTAACCTCAGGCTGTGGACTGGAGAAGTGAACATCGGTGCCTGAAATTTTACCAGACAGAAGAGATTCTTTTAGGAGAGAGGGTGTTTGTTGTTTAGGTGGTCAGTGTCAGAGTCGGCTTGTCCATTAGGCAATACAGGCAAATGCTCAATAAATATTACCACAAATTAGCATACCAAATAACTCACCCCACGCCCTGCTTCTGAATTTACATCAGGCTAGTTAATGTTTCCCCTGCTTTTTATAATCAGTCATTTTTATCCTTTATATTGAAGAGTGTTAGTTTTTCTTTTCTTACTTCTATTAAACTGTGGTTAACTGCTGATTTTGCATCTTCTCATCAACATTTCCATGTGATGACAATCAAATGATATCGAACAGAATATGTATAGTTTAAAAAATACAATGCAGAGCTGCACATCTTCCATAAAAGTTTGTCTGAATTTTCACATTTTTTTTACATTTTATCAAGAATATTACTGTTATTGCAGCATACTGTTAAAATGCACAATGCCATCATTACTCTATCATATGAAACCCTTGAACTGGTTGCTAGCCAATCACAGTACACACAAAGACAAGCAACAATACGTGCTCACAATCACACCTGAGGACAATTTAGAGTCTTCAACCAACCGACCATGCATTATTGTTAAATATTAATAAATTATGGATTCAGTATTTTGTCATTGTAATGTATATTGCAACCTGAATCAACGTATATCAAATTTCAGTTTGTATCATCAAAAATAAAAATAAATGCAGTTTCTTTAGCGATGGATGAATTAGCCTTCGCCGACTGAAGTAATTGCAGAAAGTCTATTAAATCACAATGAGATCTCAAAAATCAAAACCAGGATTTACTCTGTTTTGCAAACAAAGAAATAACATTATTGATGGGTTGGATTAGAAAGATTAAGCCCCGGGCAAAATTTTGGTTCCCAATTAGTTGAATGTATTTATTGTAGGGCTTGGCGATAAACCGAAAATTTACCGTTACCGACATTTATTACAAAAATCAACATTATTTTGCCCATGTCGGTAAATTCAGTGTTTAAAAAAAAAAGAAAAGAAAAGTCTTTTCTGTCTGCGGCAATGTTCATGCCCCTTTAAGACGGCCACAGGGTGTGTAGTCACGTGACTCCACCCATTTAAACAAGATAGAAAACAGACGACGCGTTCGTAGCTGGCGATTCAAATCAAGAAGCGGCTGACACGGCTGAAGACGAAGTAACGTTAGTTGAAGTTGTTCCCGTTGCGCTTGTCCCGAAAAGATATCCGACATCTGTTGTTTGGAAATGTTTTGGTTTCCATAAAAATGATGTTTGAGCAAAAGAACATGTGTCGTAAGCACCCAAAGCAGTGCGTCCAACCTTTTCTTTTTCACCACCTCCAACACAACCATGCTGTTGACTTGGAGCTAGTGCTAAAAGTTCAAAGTGAGAAAAATAATATTTTGTGTATTTTTTTTAAATTTTTTTTTTTGCTGGAGACTGAGAACTTTTGAGTCTGACATAAAAAGATGTATGAGACTGAGACTTGGAGCTCGTGCTAAAAGTTCAAAGTGAGAAGCAAGGTTCGACAAGTGACATTTGCCCATAACGGAGGCGACACCACACGAGAGAACGTCTCAGAGGTGGATGCGATAGCCGAGCACATAGCTAAAGATAAAGCTCCTCTAGCTACAGTGGAGCGCACAGGATTTAAAGTAGCCGCCAAGAGGTACGAAAATATCTGTCGCAAACCGTACTTCCCAATATGGACAACATCGGGACGGGAGCGTAGACATGTCAAGCATTTTGCATCTACATCCGACTTGTGGTCGAGTCGCAACATGGATCCCAGTTTGAGCCTAACTGTGCATTACATAAACGACAAGTGGCGAATGCGCACCAGAGTACTCGAGACGGCACATTTTCCCGATGATGCACACTTTATTTGTATAGACTTTTCCCCCCATTTAATTTAGCATTTTACTTGCCGACCACACTAGCTCCTTTGCACATGGCATTATTTATATTGTTTACATGAGACCTTCACACAAATCTAGGCCTTTGCACATGGCATTACAGCACCGTGGCGCAACCTATTTGCAGAAAAGATTTTGCGAGAGGTACCCTTTTTCTCCTGTTCTTCGTGACATTGCTCAAATCAAGCAAAGCAAGCTATTTGGAATGTTTATGCAAATGATTTTTGTACTTTTATTTTTCATGGAAGGTAATGTGTACCAGTTGGTCAATAAAAAAGCAGTTAATATGCATTTCCTGCATTTATTTTGATTTTGGTCCGTGGGGGGGAAATTTATCGTCATCCAGGTAAAATTGCTCAATTTATCGTGATACTGATTTGAGGTCATATCGCCCAGCCCTAATTTATTGTACTACAAATATCACGTGCATGCGGGTTTCTATATTTTTTTGGATCCACTATTGCTGATGAAACAATGCCTCCTAACTCAAGGCGGGCTGGACTCTCTCATTGATGAAGCACAGGTGTGGACACATGTCAAGCCATCGCACCCTCACCTTTGTGAAATGGGCTATATGAATAAAATAGTATTGTATTGTCTTACCTCTGACAGGAAAATAGGCGCAAGCTAGACAAGTATCCACAAGAGGTTTCTGCCCTGCTACAGACAGGAAGGGTCACATCATTGCGCCCCTCCTTTCGGTCTACTGTATTTTTACGACCATTGGGCACATCATTTTAAAGGGCGCAGTCTCATTTGCGGTGCTGTTTCTGAATTTAACTCATACATAGGGTCCGTCGTATTATTAGCCGCAGACATGTCAAAACATACCGTAGCTTAGCATGCATGCATGCTAATACATAAGCGAACATGCATGCCAGCATATCAATTTAAAAAGGCACTGGGAGCAAAACTGAGTTTGGTTGTACTTTATCCAGCTTGCTCCCACACGTACATACTGGTCTGTTGTCAACTGACTGTAGTCTCAAACCGCCACCAACAAAGGATGCCGTGGGAGATCTAGTACTGATACCGGTAATTACTAGATGTGGACGGGTTGCTAGATGTGGTCGGAGTCCTTCTGTGGTTGCGCGCCTGCTTTAATCACATATTTCTCAAAAATATTTCTTTGCCTCTGTGCTTTTTACCCCTGGCTGTTCTATTTGCATATTTTGATTTGCTAAATAAAAAAACTGCATTATTGCCAGGTTGGCACTGCAGCTTCTACATAGCAGCGGAACTGTTACGTTTATCCTGCCGAACTTGCGACAATCGAGTGGTTCACTCGGGCTGCAGGATTCTATGAATATAATCTCTGTATAGAGCGTGGAATATTTTTTAATAAAACATTTCCATGTTTTCCCGCCGACCTTTAACCAAGTCTGATTCCCAAAGCAATGTCGACAGGCAAGCAGAGGACATTGAAGAAAAAAAAGGATGATCCTCACAAAAGGAGCCGAAAATGTACTTTATTTTTTAAAATTATTATTTAGTAACTCGGAACATTTAAATACAACAAACATGGAGTTAAATAAAAATATGTATCTATCTATCTATCTAGATCTATCTATCTAGATCAGGGGTGGGCAAACTACGGCCCGGAGGCCACATGCGGCCCGTTAAACTTTTTAATCCGGCCCACATTCTCCAGGATTGTCGCCTGAGCAGCCCGTGCACAGACAATGACCTTAAGATAGCAAATAACACCGCTCGTCAATGGCTATCAGTATGGAGCGATAAGGTATGATGATGATCCGGCCCGCCGAACTTGAAAAAAATTAAATGAATAAACCTTGTTAATGTTTTATTTTCTAAATACTGTGGGTTTTTTTAAAGACATATATATTGTTGTAATGCTTTTGTTCACTTTGATTGAAAATTAAATGTATTTTTTTCTCAGATGAGGTGAGGTAACCAAAACACTCCATCCAGCCGCTCCTGGTCCGGCCCCTCTGTCAAATTTTAGAACCCATTGTGGTTTGCCCACACCTGAGATAGATAGATATGGTGTATGTATGTATATGTATCAAGGAATCATTTCTCTTCACATCATTCATTAGTTTCGGACATTCACTGACTGTGTCCCTATCACATTAAAGTCGGTTGGTGAACTCGGGGCCGCCACTGGACTAGACGATGGCAGTTCATTGGTTAAAAAGTCCCGAAGAAAGCCGAATCAAAACGAAGCTTGCTGTGCATGATGGGAAAGTAGTATTCGTCGAATCGCCATCTTTGCTTGATACATGCTAGCAAGCTGCAAACGACAGCTATCGAATGATCATTTCTGTTCAATTAAAACTGTTAAGGTGGGTACTATTGTTAGTAACAGTAACGTAAGAAAGGACGTTTGGTACACAACTCTAGATACTTCACACACATAAGTCTACGTCTTGGTTAGCGCTCGACGACTGGAGTCGTTAACATGGGCCGCTCTCGAAGCCGAAGTTCATCCCGGTCCAAACACTCCAAAAGCAGCAAGCACAGCAAGAAAAGGAGTCGCTCACATTCCAGAGACAGGGAGAGGTCAAAGAAGCGCTCCAAGTCAAGAGAATCGAAGAGGAACAGGCGCAGAGAATCTCGTTCGCGTTCCCGTTCTGCTACAACCTCATCTCGCAGGGACAGAGCGCCAACCCCGCCGGAGCGCATCGACATTTTCGGAAGGACATTGAGCAAGAGAAATGCCTTAGACGAAAAGCAGAGGAAGGAGGAGGAGGAAAGAAAAGCTGAAATGGAACGGCAAAGAAAAATGTGAGTATATTGTACAAGCCATTTAATAAATAGTAGGTGGTAACTAACGTTATCTGCTACATGCTAAGCTAACACGCTAAACTAGCTTAGCGCATTTGACTGCACTAGCATGTAGTACAAGGATAAACTAGACAAGGCCTCAACGACATGGGGTCAACTACATATCACTGTCAAGTTTAAACCTTATTTCAGTCATGCCTTTTGAAGTTTGATTCATTAGATCGGTGGTTATCACACCTTACCGGAGGTATGAATTATTTAATTGATCAGAATTGTTGAATGAGCAATGTGTTGTACTGCAACTGCCTCAAGCATCACTTTGCGGCGACTGCTTGCGAACGTAGCGAAATTGAGGTTTCGTAAGGGTTTGTAAAAGGGTACGGTCGTATTCGCTAACAGTTTTACCTGTCACAGTTGTTCTTGTCGCAAATAAATGTTGAACATGATAATTTCAGCGAAACAGTGGCACGTAATCGCTAAATAATCGTCAACATTTGTAAGGGATCTTAAGATGTATTGCCAATAGTTTTTGATTCACCAAAGTGAGGAACCACGTGACAATGCATACTAATATACGTCAGCACATTCATGCGTACCATTAACAAGTATCTGCTGATCTAAAGACTTTAAAAAAAAAAATCAGCGCCTGTTATTTACATTGATTGTCATTCCAGCAGATACAAAGTGAAAGTTAATGAGAAGTACTTTGCATTTTGCAACACCTTTTTCGATGTGTCTAAAGGCCTTGTATCACTAAGTGGCGAAAGTCTACAAGTCTGTGCCACATGGTGAAAGTTTTTTTTTTTTTATTTCGTCAGGGTTCAATCCAGGTCACAAAGATGTTCTGCAACACATTTACTGCTCTCTAGCAGGTTTTCTTGTCACAAAGAAATTTTGAACATGTTCAACATTAGGTGACATCAAGAAAAACTGTTTACAACAAGTGAAACTGTTTGTGAACTTCTCTTGCAAACATCTTAATAGCCTTTGGCATCTTTGGACGAAGCCTCATCATTCGCTACGAGCGCACACACTTGCTAAACTTTGCCGCTCAGTGAGATAGAGGCTTAACGACATAAAGAGCAGGAGGTGTAGTGTAAACAAAATGACAATGTATTATCTTGTCTGTCACCACTGATTTTTGATCACAGACCTGACGCAGTGACGTAACATACGCTGTTTGCGTTCAAGCGCTTCAGTAAAAGCTACCGTCTACAGATGTCCCTCGTAATTTTGCTCAACTAAAGAACATGACTAAAGGTAGTGGTGAAGCAATTTGTGAAAGACGCATTCCACCAACCTGTAAGTATATTCGTATAATCAAAATCCATCTTCAACAGTGGACCACAGGAAATTCATGCCGGGGAAGGTTTTTATACCTTTTCATTGGGTTGGATACATTGATACGCTTATTACTCCAGGAGTTAGCAAAAGTTACCAGTGCTGAAGGAGTAGCAAATAGTTGTTAATCTTCGCTATACTGTCCCAAATAGCCGCTAATATTCACCATCTGTCTTTTTCAAATGCTTTCATAATTATTTGCCCGTTGCCTCTAAGCATCGCTAAAAGTTGCTAAATGTCACTGATCACAGTGGCAACGGCCGATATTCGCCCGCATTCCTAAAACATACATGATAGGATAATGAAACACTCTAAATTATCCCTAGGCATGATTGTGAGTAGGATTGGTTGTTTATCTGTGTGTCCTGCGATTGGCTGGCATGTTAGCACTTGTGCTCTTGCTGTTTCGATGTCAATCATCCATCCATCCATTATTTGTACCGCTTCTCCTCACAAGGATCGCATGGGGTGCTGGAGCCTATCCCAGCTATCTTCAGGCAGTAGGCGGGGTACACCCTGAACTGGTTGCCAGCCAATCGCAGGGTACACAAAGATGAGCAACCATCCTTGCTCACACTCATACCTGGGGCAATTTAGAGAGTCCAATCAACCTGCCATGCATGTTTTTGGAATGTGGGGCGAAACCCGAGTACCCGGAGAAAACCCACACGGGGAGAACATGCAAACTCCACACAGGAAGGCCGGAACCGGAATCAAACCCCTGACCTGTGCACTGAGAGGCCATTGTGCTTCAATGTCCATCACTCGTACTTAAAAATTATGTTTTTAAATAACTGCATCTTAAATTGTGCATTTTCTTTCAATTAATTTTAAATATTAATATAGGGAAGGAGATAAAACCATGGTTTTATCCGATTTATCAATAAATCCATAAAATAATCTGCCGTTTAATAGATTTTAAGAAATAATGGTTAGTTGCAGCCTTGTTTCTGTGACAAATTAAAATTGTTAAAGAGAAATGTGTGAGGTGCTTCTGCGATACTAATCACACTCTTGTGTCATTTTATTGCTTTCGCGTCTTTTCACTTAACCTCTGTTTATGCTTGTCTGTCGCTTAAAATACTTAATGATGGTCAAATTGTGACCTTGTGGTGTTTGGGTTAGGGTTAGGGGAAAATTTGTAGCATTTCCTCCAGACATCAGTAACTTATTATTACCAGTGCGTCTCTGTCCACTAGTCGCCAGCAGGAGATTGAAGAAAAGCTTATCGAAGAGGAGACAGCTCGGCGAGTGGAGGAGCTGGTGGCCAAGCGGGTGGAAGAGGAGCTGGAGAAACGTAAGGACGAGATTGAGCGGGAGGTGTTGCGTCGCGTTGAGGAGGCAAAGCGCATCATGGAGCGGCAGCTGCTGGAGGAGCTGGAAAGACAGCGACATGCTGAGTTGGCAGCACAAAAGGCCAGAGAGGTAACGCTCGGTCGTTTGGAACGCAGCCCCTCCGTTCTCTCTGTACTACCCCAAACATTTTCCCTCCAGTCACCCTGTCCATCTGAAACTGGGTGGAGAATGTGTATATGGAGGGCCCCTCTTCCGGTGTCCTGTTGAGATTATAACTGACCCATGTTAGAACATTCACTGCCAATGGGACTGTTAAGCCCTGTTTCCAACAAGCTACACATTCAGTCAGTTTGAAAAATTACAATCATCTGTTTTTAAAGTCGTGTAGGCTGTCTACCTATTTTTATGGCACTCTGCTGCTTGGATTCAAACATTGTCCCGTATTTATCTTTCTTTGCACAGAATTTATTGGCGGGTTCCACAAGGGGCGCTCGATTATGTCAAGATATTAATCACGATTATGTTAGTAATAATTTAAATCACGATTATTTTAGTAATAATTTAAATCACGATTATTCAAATGGTTATTTTTTGGGGGGAACAAAGCAAAAAATGTTTAACTGTACAATACATTACAACTTTATTTATGTAAACAATCTTAAGACGAATCAAATTATTTGAAACACTATAATTATGCATGTTCCTTTTGGATTGGATCATTTATATCTAGCTATCTTGCCATCTATATATCCATATGAAAATCTGTATCTAATCAAATGTTTTTTACGATTATCGTTGAGTGTAATAATCTGAATTGAATTTCGATTAACTTCGCATACCTCGGTCACGCTGCTTGAAATCCTGCTATTTATGAATCACAGCTATCTCCAACCCATTGACAAACAGCACAGTTGAATTGCAAGTCTAATCTGGGTTTCTATTTTGCACCACACTAGCAGGTAGGCCTAGATTCTTGGTGGAAACATGAGTTTACAACTCCATTGATGAGGCATCTACAGGGAGACGCCATTATTTTCATGCAAAATTTCAACATGAAATTTAACTTAAAATGAAGATTTTTGTATTTATATTGTTTTTGCAATGTTTGTATCATAATGGAGAGAGCTAGACAGACCATAAGCAAATACCATTTCATCGTGCCTTCAAAATACTCTGCATGTTAAATGTAGTGTAGGTAACGCGCTATCTCTAGAGAAATCAAACACCGGCCTCCTAAAACTCTAATTATTCAAAAATCACATCTTATTTATACTTTAAGTTCTTATATTATTGACAGCTCATCAGTTTGACCATAATGGTAATAATACTGTCGGCATGAATTGAAAACAGATGGCTCATTATCCTATAGTTAACGTTTCTTTTGACGTATGTGTGAAGTGTTGGATTATATATGACAATACAATATTTCAATTTTTTTATTACACAGATTGATCTAAAACAAGATCGGCCCGAGTGTTCTCATTGCAGACCTTATAGGTCCAGATTTCTCATCACTGTATTCACATGTATTATAGTGCAATTGTCATTTTTTTTTTTAAAGAACATTTGTTCTGTCGGGTCTTCGTGACAAGCTTGCTTTATTTTGAAGTCCTTTTTAGAAAATGCGTTTTCTATTTGATACTAATAAATTGTTTCCTGTATCCCAGTAAAATTTTTGGTTTCCATTTACATGTTCCTAACACAGATGCGTGTTTTTCCTTTTAAGAACAACAAATGTACTGTTTCACTCATGACTTGCTTCCTCTATAGGGCTGTTTGTTAAGATTGATATTGTTATTTGTAACCACTTTCCTAACTAGCACTTGACCTGAGCTGGCCTGCAGCCTTTCAGCTCAGCTGTGACTTGTGTCCTGTTCTGTAAGTGTTACCGTGGTCCGGTTCTTCGTGAACACACACAAACACCACGTTGTGCTGTACTCTCCTTCCTCTGCTATCATCCGGGGCTGTGCCACTGCACAGAAATGGAAAAACAGTACATGAATTGCGAGCTGTGGCTGCAGGCTCAGCAGTGCAGAAATCAGTTTTAAAGAGGAGTACCGCGGGTGCGGTCTGGCAGAGTTCCCCATACCTACCTATCTACCTACACACCCACCCCAGGAGCGTTTCTCTCTCTGCAGGGGCCACACAGTCCGGACGAGACAGTAAATATACAACTGTTTTATGCGGAATGCTTTCACCAGTTGTGTAGGTACACAGGCAAGGAAAATACGTAGGTATACATGCAGTGGTGAGCCAAAACTATTCCCTATTTTATTTCTGTATTTTTCTTGCTTAGGACATTTACTGTATATTCTTCTAGATTGTCTGTCATTGATACTTGTTCTTTGAATGTGATGAGTGGATTCCCACTGAATTCTTTTAAAATTGTCAATTATTTCACAAGACTACAGATTGTCCCAGTGTGGCTAAATTTCCAAGAAAGATAACAGCTGTAGCGGGAGGGGAAAGGGTTCCGTTTGTGACCCCACTCTAAATTTAGAGCAATTCGGGGTGGCTGCAAGAGTGCCACGCAGTGGTCATGTGCAAGAGACTTAAAAAAATAACTTTTCTGTGATGTGTAATAAGTGAAACGAGTGTGCATGTATGTGTGGCGTATGAGTGTACAAGGTAAATGCAGCTTTAGCCTGTTTGTGCGCTAACATGACATCGTGTCACCCATCTAGGAGGAAGAAAAATCTAAGCGGGAGGAGCTTGAAAAAATCTTGGAGGAGAATAACCGTAAGATTGCGGAGGCCCAAGCAAAACTGGTATGCTATAATTGCAAATTTTCTTCATTGATAAATTGTCATTTTCTCACATCTAATACCATTTGAAAAATTGAAAGTTTACACACACTGCCGTAATTTCCCGAGTACAAAACCAAATTATATGATCCCACAAAATAACCCTTAAAAGTTTTTTTATTTGTTCATAATTATGATTAAGGTGTTTCAAAGCATTTTTAAAATCAGATGTTTTTTTTATCTCGTATTTACATTCTATGTTCTTAGTTATTCTTCTAAACTACTTTTTTTTTTTTTTTTTTTTTTTACTTGTAACTGTCTTTGTCTTCTGTTTGGAACTACTTTTAAATGTACTTTGAATCGTGAAGCATTGAGTTACCTTGCATATGTTGTGTATTTACTGTATATGCTGACCAAAAACCAGTGGCGGGCCGCCACCTACTGCGCAAGTAACCAATCAGATGGTGTTGTGAGCTGGCCAATCTGCTTCTGCCGGCAGGGCCGCAAGCACAGCAGAGAGAGTGAGAGAGAGAAAGAGGTGTCCTGCAGCGGGCCAAAATAAAACAGCTTTTAATTTACCGGCCTTGAAAGTTATCAAAAAGGCAGATGCCGATAATCGGAAATATGCCAAATATCGGTCCTGATAATCGGCCAGGTTTATCTCTAAGTAGTAAGAATTCATAAGGCAACTAAGCTCTCATTAAGCTAGTCTGCTGCGACCGCGCTGGAAACATGAAACAGGAAATGTACTGACGCTCGACAGCAACTTCTTATTGTTTCGAACTCTGCGTTGGACCCCTCTATCCATGTTACTTGCTCCGCAGTGTTGGATTCCTTTGAGGCGGTCTCCTTGTCATCCTAGGTGGATGTGGTTTGCCATATTAAGACATCCGGCTCATCATATGTTGCCGTCCCTCCTCAGTTCAGTATTGGCGAATCAGTTTTGGCCATTAACACTAGCCTGTCTTGTAGTGTGGTCCCCCAACATTTTAAACATGCTGTGGTGCAACCCATGCTTAAGAAACCTGGCCTTGCGCAAACTGTGCTGGCACGAAAAATCGTTACATCCCTATTCATCCATTCATATTTTACTTGCCTTATTTTGACTTAAGAATGCGATGCAGAGAGTTGGACATGGCTAATACTGGCGCTAGCACGTCCGAGACAGGGAACTCCTTTACTGGTACGCCACGTCTCCATCCGGAGGTGTGTAATCGGGTTAATGTTCGAAGAGTCGACTGGTCATGCATTTTAAAAAAAGTTCGGCACTCTCGTTCCGTGTATGATGCATGGCTGGGTCGTTGCTCTAGCTGCTGCTGCTTTGTTGGTTTCAATGTTTCTTCTTCATGTTTGGAGGCCTCTGCGCTGACGACATGCACAATGATATGGTTGGAGTTAACTGTCTGATTTTTGTTTTTTCTTCTTCTTCTTTTGAACATTTTATAAACGGCATTTTCTGTCAATATTGATCATGCGACAATCTCAAACATACTGATATTGAATTATCGCCCAGTCCTCATGATTGGTCGTGGTTTTAGACAACAGAATTGACAAGCCAGGCGAGATTACAATTCTTGCCACCCTGCTGTTATATAGACAGTTGAGACGGAAAAAAAACATGCCAGCTCCAAAATCGGGCATGCCAATTTGCCGTAAATCTCATTTAAAAACAAAAAACTTAAATCACTACTGAGTCTTTTAGGCGGGTGAATTTTAGTGCTGAGGAAATATTTACATGCATATCTATTATATAAGTGCCAATGTTCAGCTGTATCAAGTGTTCCTTTAGTAATTCAATTAGAGCTGCAAGCAGCTACAAAAGGGCCTTTGCAACCCTGGCATACATTGGAGTACTGCAACATAGGACAATCACTCTCTAAAATTGAAATGCTTTTGTTCATGAGTATTCATCCTGGGTTAGATCCTCAAATGCATCATCATTTTTCTTTGCAAACGGTGGTGCAATGAAATAAAAAGCTTTTTCAATAACTTTTCATCTGAAAGAGCTTGAGATGAAACTCCCACACCTTGAAGACAATTGGATACATTTTCTCGGAGGAGTTCATTAGAATATGACCTCTATAAAAAGCCAACAATGGGGCCACATTCCCCAATAAAATCAATGGTGCACTTCTTGTTCGGTTCAGTGTATGACTCTGGAATACGTACTGAACTTCCTGTTATGTTTAAAATGCTTATTTATAGGTTTTGGGCAGTTACATTCCAATTTTGATAGATCTAAAATGAAACTTTCAACCAGGGGTGCTTAGTTAAAAAATCATAGAGGAAACTACCACGACCCATGTTTAATTTATGCAACATAATGTCTTTTATTTATTTAATTTCAGATGTATTTTCTATTTAATCTTTAATTTGATTGATATATTTAATTAAATTATTTGTTATATTGCATTGTACACTGTGTGCAATGACAATAAGGGGCATTTTGAATCTTCTGATTAAGAATTCTCTGAATCAATTTTTTTTTTTATCAGTTTCATGATTTTTTACCTACATTTAGAACCTTTAAAAAAAACTGCAATTTTGGGTGGCCAATGGCGCATCGCCACACCAACACCGTGCAACGAAATAAAAAGGTTTTTGTAGCTACACAGGTCTTTAAAAAAAAAAAAAAAAAAGACGAAATGGTCAAGATTCAGACTGGTGTCCAGATTTTCCTTTTTATTTCTCCTTCTCCACCAATGGCATTTGGAAATCACATGAAAACTACAAGTAAAATACTGCCCATATGAATCCTTGAGGCCAATGCAAACACAAAGTGTATATCTGTACTGTCGCATTCCTGCTTCCATACGTCAAACGCCAACAACTAAAGTCATGTGATTACACACTTTGAAAATAAAATGCCTGCATATCAAGGTTTTTGAATATCACAACTCAAATGATTTATTACACTGTCATGTTTTGCAACAAATCTATAATTATATAATCTGTTTAGATGTCTTATTTATTCTCTTGTATTTACATTCCTATTTATTTCACTTTTAGCTAAATAAACTTAAATCAATTTTGGATTCATAAATATGTTAAACAAGTTTAAATAACGGTCAAATCAATCACATTGTCACTTAGACTTTCACTAACTTGTGATCTTAAACATGTTTAGATGAAACACAGTTCTAAGACAGTTGGATACATCTAAGAGGGCTTGTTAAAATGACCTTTGACCTTTTTGAAATCAAAATTTAATCCTGATTCCCGCCCCCCTGCCTCCCCGGTCAACAAGGCCGCCCAAGATATATCTAGTTCTTCCTCTTTAAGTTTACTGCTTGACAGTTGGTGCCGATCCGTTCTGACTGAGAGTGCCTAATTTGTTTGAGAGTCTTTATCCTAAGCCCCCTTCTGCTGCTGTCTTCTCTCTGTATTTTTTTTTTGTTGTTTTCTTTTCAAAACCTGTGTTCCTTAAGTTTTGGCTCAGTTAATACCATTCTATCAAGAACTATTGTGCGATGTTTGTGGACTAATAACTAAAAACAAGCCATACATACAATTTAAAGGCAATGGTACCAAATACTAATGAAATATATGTAAACTTCTGACTTTCAAGAAAGTCATGAAAATTGTTTAAACTAATCCTTCTTACGTTATTCTGGCATTTAGTAAATAAGCGTGTCAAAATTAATTGATTAATCGAACTGATCAACAACTATTTTAATAATCCAAGTCATTTTTGGGACCATCAGATCTCTGAGAGCTGCATTTTCCTCTTGAAGCTCAGTCGTTTCTGGGGCTGTCATTAACACATCTTTTTAGATTCCATGAATAACTCGGGTAATTGGGTCAAGTTTAACCAATCTGAACAATTTAGTGGAAGTCTCTTTGCTCCTGGAAAGTAGTGATGCGACATACTCTGTGGAGTCTCAAGCTTCTTCAATGCTAGTTAACTTAAAATTGACTTAAAAGGCCCCAAAGCTGAGTTGTTCATCCCTGCCGATCTACTTGTCACGTGTACACGTTCCTCTTTTCCCGTCTCCAAGCTCTGTGTTACAGTAATTCCATAAAATTAGTATTTTTTGTCCTTTTTCTATTTAAATAAGCCCCAAACATTGTATCTTTTTAAGTTTTGAGTATTATTCTATTCAAGTCGGACATATCAGCAACAAATGTCCGTGCGATGAACACGGAAGTGGCCAAACATGGGTTCCTGGTGTCGCAAATTTGGTCTTAAACTAAATATTTATAGTTTTGCGGCAGAATTTTTTAATTTTTTTTTTGGTTGTCCCATTTTTTTTTTTGTGGTCAACTTAGCGCCCTGATGATAAACATGACAATTGCAAATACAACCTTGCAAATTTTTACTACCAACCCAAAATGGCCCGTGACCCACTTTTGACTCCTGAGTCAGCTGAACAGCAAAGTCCGTCATGAAAGCAGGCAGATTGTGCTGTGTTTTTACTTATTGACCAATTAACTGAATCAGTTTCAGAAAGTTTGGCAAGGATGTCAATCTCTCATGTAATATTGCTTTAAGTTCTTTAGTTGTTGTTTTTTTTTGAATCAGCAAATAATAAATAATTCGTTCATAATCAGTAATTGAATTTTTTTTTGTAATACATTTTCATGCAGCGTAAACTTTATCCAATTAATCAATGAATCAATTGAAGCAGTGATCGATTCTGGAAATTTGGAGTGACTGACCAAAAATAGAAATAATTATAGTACATCTAATTGATCTACAATGGAAAATTTTGTGTGAGTTCATCCTCGACGGTGAAGGGGGAAAAGGTGTCTTTTTACAAAGTGTGTGTGAACTTTGCTTTCAACTGTATATGAAATATTTGAGTTATTTTTGTATTCTGTGCTTGTCTGTCCCAATGATTCCCAACTCGGGACTATATTATTTTTCTCTCAGGCTGAAGATCAGTTGCGCATTGTGGAGGAGCAAAGAAAAATTCACGAGGAACGCATGAAACTGGAGCAGGACCGACAGAAGCAGCAGAAAGAGGAGCAGAAAATCATCCTTGGCAAGGGCAAGTCCAGACCGAAGCTCTCCTTTTCCCTCAAGGCCACCGAATGAAGGAGTGCTGCCCTTCATCCCCATCCAGCTCTGCTCCTCATCAACCCCAGTCCTCCGATGTCGGCTGCTCGCTTCATTTTGGAAGTGCTGAACGAAGGAAGAGAAATACTGGTGCAACCTAGTGTTTAAACTTGCAACCTAGTGACGGTCCAAAACTTGCCTCTTGGCGAGGAAGAACAACGAGACCTTGATGGACCTGACTACTCCCTGCCTCACTCCGTTCTTTATTTTCCCCTGCTACACCTAAAACTCAAATTTGTGCTTTTGTCATTTTTATTTCCGGTTTTTAGGGAATATGAACGTTTGATGGAAATGCTTTAACATGACCCCTGCTGTAAAGTAAGTCTTAACTCAGTGCAATGAGTAACCGCAAATCAGTGCTCCTTTCACATCTTCATAGGCAGCAAAAATGGAGTACAATGCGAGTCCCAGAAGAAGAGGAGTAATTGTGACGTTCCGTTCAGATCACTGTTGAGTGTCATGTGCAGCTTGGGAGCTGGCTTTGGGTATTTCTTTTTTTTGGGGGGGGGGTCTTAAAAATGGACTTTGCCAACAGAACGGAGCAGAGCTTTTCTTGTCTACAATCTTTTCTGGGTAAAATTTGGCTTAGTTGTCCATGTCAAAATCACACTTTTTTTTTTTACTTTGTTTTTGTACATGTATGAATATTGGTTGAGGGTAACCTCATTTGAAATTCATTCAGTAGAGCTATAATGAAGCCTTCCTCCCTAGCTGTCCATGACTGGCCCTTAGACCCAATTTGTAGTTTTATTTTATTTTTTCCTCTCTTCCATGATAAGGAGTGTAAAAAGTGGAGAATCAATTGTTCTGTATGATGTCATGTTGTAAATCATTGCTGTGATGTGCTGACTCCCACTCAAACTTTAACATTTTAAAACAATCGTCAAAACAGGTCACAGCAACTTTTTTTTTTTTTTTTTTTTAAATAACTTGTTCGGAAATGTCAAACTGTCATTTACGTTCTTAAGCCCTGTACTTGTAAATGAATGTGGCAAGTTGCATCGCTTGGTAAGTCTGGAAGGGTAGAGGATGGCCAAATTCAGGTAAGATATTGATTGAGGTCAGTGAGTCCTATGTTTGCGTCTGTGTGTGTTTGTGTGTGCGCGTGAGTGAGAGCTGACCTCAGGTGGGTATATTGATTTATGTGGGTGTCCTTGTGTACCTTTTTTTTAGTTGTCACATGAATTAACCAATAAACCCATTGAGACATCTTAATAGTTATTATTACAATATCCACAAATGTCCTTGTTCATGAGCCAATTTGTGTGGTAGGTTTCTATAACGTCTGCCCAACATCCACTCGTCCGGCATTACCGTCAATGTACCGAAACACAATGCCGTAATTATTTATTTTTGTGAGTTTTTGCATATTATCCATAGTTCACGAATATAATGTTGGGTGGATTTTGAATATAAAGTGAATCGCACAAATACTTATTTTTGCGTTTTTTTTAACTTGACTACCAGACAACCAGTTTTGCTTCAATTTTTATTTTAATGAAACCCAAAAAATCAGAATTTTGCTAGGACTGTCAAAATTAAAGCGTCAACTCTGGAGATTTCAAACTTTTTAAACGCAGTGAAATATGACTTTTTTTTTTTTTTTTTAATGTATTTACTTAAAAAATAATTTGCAGACTTTGAAAATATTGTACCATATATCTTTTGCACATCATCTAAAAACAGCACCCTGCTCAAGTTACAACTGGGCCTTGCAAAGCGACGCTGCTGGAGTGTGGTGCTTGTGGGCAGTTTTGAGAAACGTTTCTAAGAAAAATGCCGGAAGGATGTCTCCGTTTAGATCATAATCAAGGATCAAAGAAAGTTTTTAGAACAGTCTTTGAATTAAATATACTTCACATTTGGTCGTTATGCTTTAATTACAAGATATTATTCAACTAAATACATGTCACAAAAATAATTGCTTAATAGCACTAATTTTACACATGCGCCCAATGCAGCGTTTCTAAATAAACTGTTGGTAAGCTTATTCAAAATTTAATATACAGTACACGCGTTTATTTGGGTGATTTTATGTTTCCCGAAGTCACACGTACTTTAACGGTCGGCTGGAGAAGCAAAAACCTGCCCGGCCGGTCGTCCCTTTCCATCGGATTGAAAAGCCGCCTCGGCTCGGTCGAGTAGAGCCCGAGTAAACATCTGTCAGTCATTTAGACCCCCCCCCCCCATCTCTTTACATAATTACAGATTTAGGCACAAAAAGCGAAACTTCGTGTGTGTGTTGTTTAATATATCTATATATATATATATATCAATGAAATCAATTGCAAATAATTTCTGATTTAATAATGTCCTCTAGCGCCTTCAAGCGTGGGTCAGACCATTTGCCATCCGAGGTGACGACGTGTCCCGACTTGTAATTACAAAAAAAGTATTGAATTAGTATACTTTCAGTACACTACAAGTACATAGTCCAGAGCACTCGTTACAAAGGTATACTTATACTTGAGTATACTTTATAAAGTATACTTCATGTATACTACTTTTTCGTCAGGGAAATTCTAACAAGTTAGGTGATCAATCAAATTTAAATACACTTCGGAACATGCAGTTCGTGGCAGTGTGTTCGGGGGTAAGTAATTTACTGTTGCAGGCATACATTTGTTACCAATAGCTGCATGCAATTAGTTAGCCATATCATATAACTGCATTTGGCCACCCCAAAAACTCAAGTGGGAGTGGAAATGCACTCAAAAAGGCATATTGATGTGTCTTTCTAACTCAATCACTAATACTGTTAGAATACTTAACATTGGTCTAGAGCAGGGGTGTCAAACTCATTTTAGCTCAGGGCCACATGGGGGAAAATCTATTACAGAGTGGGCCGGACCAGTAAAATCATGATCTATAACATAAAACAATTGGCATGAATATTATGCAGATTACAGCTATTTGCATGCTGTCCTGGTGTTACTAGTAGTTGAATGTGTCACATTTAACACATTTATGTAGTACCCCCCCTCCAATAAAACCAAAACCATTTTTATACTTTACCAAATCTTCTTGCGGGCTGATTTAAAACAGCGGGCCGTATGTTTGACACCCCTGGTCTAGAGGCAGATAATGGAAAACGTTGCTCAACGTTTCAACTAACTTTCGAAATCTAATATAATTGAAAACCATTTTTAATTCCCTTGTGAATTCGATTCATCGGTGGGTCAAGCAAGCTTGTGCAATAAACATCCACTATTTTTTTTCTTTTCTTTTTCGGGGGGGCTGGGCTAGGGGGTTGCACTGTTTGTGTTTATTCCAGGTCAGGACAAGTGGCATTCGGACTCTTAAATTATCTCCCTGGTGTTAACATCAACGTGATTATTGGATTGGCAAACAACACAATCCACAGCGGCTGTTTTTTAACGACCCTGATCAAATTAAGTTGTTTAAAAAGTGTCAGATCTTCACACGTTGGTATAGGTGAGCTGCTTTTTTTAGTGAGACCAAGGGCTGGTAATTTGAGTCTTTAGTCTATGAAAGAACTTGCTTGTTGAATAAAAAAAAAATGAACTAAACCATTAAATATGTTACGTTCAAAAGTAAAGATAAAGATAAAGATGTCCTTTAATATTCCCACAATGGGGAAATTTGCAGTGTTACAGCAGCAAAGATATAGATAACGCTTTAACATAATACGTAGGTATTATTACTTTAAAAAGTGTCACAAGTGTTGTTGTCCAATGAACAACTTATATTCAACATTATATTTAGTCTCCATACCCAATCGTAAAATGAAATTCTTTCCAGTACTCTTTTTATATGCTTTCATGCAGTCAGTGTAATTTTATTTCCGCTAGTGGGTGCTCTTGCCTTTCCAAAACCCCGACCTGTCTTCAATTGCACTTTTTTCCCCTCTCAATTGCACTCATGGGAGCCACTTTGCATCGTTGTGCTTCAACGGTCCCGACTCACGAGTAAATATTCGCCCATAGGCCTGATTATGCTACTAGAAGCAACTTAAATTCTTCTTTTCCCCTCTCTCGCTCTTTGTTACGCTTTTAGGTGTGTCTTGTGTAATTGTGTAAACAATTTACTTTTACGTGACGTCACCTGAATTTAATTGGTGTTTAGCTTGGTCCCTAATATGTTATATACGTATGTTAATTTTGAAAATAATTTAATTTACATAGGTGAGTAGATTCAAGTCGTCCACCCCCCTCCTCTCTCATTTCTTCTACCACAGCACAGCACTCACTGAACCAGTCGCCCTGCTTGACTGACAGTCGACTTGTGTTGACTTCCCCGCCCAGGGACCAATCAGCAGCGCCCATGGGCGGGGTCTTGTTGAACCCGACTCCACCTAATATATCGGCTCTTGGTCTCTCCCAGTTACTTTCTATCCAGGTTTTGGAGCTGAGCAGAAAGCGTGATCCACACGTCGTCCGCGGTCGTTTGGAACGGATCTGCAACATTTGGCCGCTGCAGCTCTTTCACATCAGCTGTTTTTTGATACATTTCATTCTCATGTTTGATCATTTTCTTAATTTTGACCATCATCGTTGTTCCGTCTTTTTCGTTTTTTTAACACCACCAGCTTCATCTGAAAGGGGGAATATCATTGCATTCCATCGCTAGTCTTCGCTCCCGTTTACTACTGCTGCTGCCGCTGCTGTTGTGGATTTGATGCGAATTGCTGGACTCAGACAAAGAGGATTTATTTTTTAATTCTACAAACACTACTTGTTCACTCCGAGGAATGTATAGCAACTGCTTTAAGTGCGCGCTCTGAGCAGAGGAGAATATACGCAGCGCCTGTGAATGAACTATGCGTCTTTGCTTTGTGAAGCAGGTCCCTCTCCTGACGATGCTGTAGACCGCGTCGGGGTCTGTGGTCAGCGTGCATCCCTACTGGATCGGGATACAAAGTCGAAAAAACGACCTTTTCCATTCAGGAGAGCTTGTCATTCGAATATATTTTTGGGACACGTATATTTATTTGGACGGAAATCGCGCAACCACCTGGAGGCACACCAAACAATCAAAACATGGGGGACTCGATGTGGAGATATTACTTGGGAGTTCTCGTTCTTGTCTTCAAAGTACACTTGTGTCGGGCGCTCATCTTGGAGTCCATTTATTGGAACACAACAAACACCAAGTAAGTACTCACTCACACACGCGCGCTTGTATAAAACGGCGCGCGCGCACACGCACGCACGCACGCACGCATACACACACGTCGAACAGCCACCAATAGTCCGATGAGTATGCTGTGGGAGCGATTGTCTGCCGGGCTTCGTAGTTAATGATGCAATGTAAACACACACACGCACGCACACACACACACACACATATATATCTATATATATATATACAGTTACAAAAAACTACTACTAGATAATTTGATTTGGTAATACTTAAATAACCATTTACAGTTTATCCCCACCATTTCGGAGGTTCGTCTCTTGCGTCTAACATAAACGACGTGCCAATATATGGCTGCGTATTACATTATGGAGAAGTAAGGTAAATTACTCCAAATTTTCAACATGATAATTATAGAACACGATGACGCCCGTTGCATTATGTCTCCTGTAAATCTGCTTGTTTGGCTGCTTTATGATATTTCGGCTACTTGCAGAGGACAACTGGTTTTGTCCGACGGGCCGTGCGTTAAGTTGCGCCGTGCAGCATGCAAAGTACCCCAAACAGTGGTGTACATAGTTAGCTGTTTGGTGTCTGTGTTTGTGTGTAATTTAATTTATAAAGTGTTTATTATTTTTGGTCCGACCCTAGTTGTGGTAGAAAACACCATTCCGAACAATTTCGCCAACGCGCTCTGATTGTTGACTAATTGCGTGTGTCTTCATTTGCATGTGTCTTCATTTGATGGTAGTTTTTAATTAATAAACGTTTTTGGTGATGATAAGCCCGATTTTGGAACATACCGAGAAAAATGCGTGTTTTTTATAAACTTCCGTCGGCTGCTGCTGCGCTCGGTCGGTCAACGAGAGCCACGAGGATGTCATTCGGAAACAATTAAGTTGATATCAAAGCAAAACATGCTGTGTCCCAAACTTTGTGTAGAAAAAGATGTATTTTCATTCATTTTTTTTAAAATTGGGGGTCACTTCGGGATAATTAATTGATCGGGAGAGTATTAACTTAATAGTTTACGTTTGTGTTTTCCTACAACACCACGTGAACATTTCAATTTATTGGTCCATTTATTTTCAAATACACATTATTCTTTTAAAATGGTAATCTATTGTCTCTTACTGCCTTCAGTGATTCACTAATTCATAATTTACCAGTGACAAACAGTGTGTTCCCAATCTGAACAGTTGATATTTGTTAATTCAAGCAAATTAAAATGATCCACCAAGAGAACACATTTTTTTCCGTAAAAGATTTTCGTTCCTATTGGTCGGCGGCGCTTGCAGCTCATTTTTGTGATCACTTATAGCACCAACTTCAGACCAATCTTCAGCAGATCACAGTTCCTTTGATATTTCCTTTTCCAATGGGACGGTCTGGCAGTGGTCCTCAGTTTCCAGTGACTGTAAATGAATGTAAATTGACTGGAATTTGTGTCTATAAAGACAGCGTTTAATTTTTTTTTTTGTGGGGTGCTTGGAGAGTATTTGCTTGGTGTACAGTGCTGAGCTTTGCGCTCTGCACTCAGCAACCATGGGCCTCTTTTTTTTTGTCTAGTCTAGTCTAGTTTAACTCCCAAAGCCAACTGTGTCCCAATGCTTCTTGAGATATAGAGTCTGGCTAGCTAGTGACTCTTCAACTCATCAGACACTTTTCATTTAGAAGTTCATCCATAATTGCGTTTTAACTTAAATTTGTTCCTATTCACGCAAAATTATTTGTGGACATGTATTGTCTCGGAGCAGTTAATTGTTTGGTTTATGACCTACTGGCTTGCTTCTGATACAACACCCGAAAATGAATGGACGCAGTTCAGGGAGCATGAAACTTTTGCAGCTTGTCAACTTTTATTTTGAAAATGTGATGCTTGTCTGACCTTGGAATTTTCGCTCCCCCGACTACCACTAACACAGCAAACATTCCGCTGAATTAGCGCGTGCGTGTGCGCATTCTTTTTGTCCTGTGTGTATTTCAGGGCTAAAGGGTCACAGACTGTGATATCATTGATTGAATTCTGTTTTGGGGCAATAATAGAACTGCCTTGTAGTTTAATTTCAAAGGTTGAACGAACAAAGAAAAAATAGAGGCTCAACATTTTAACTTGCTTTAAGGTATTTTTTTTAATCAACCAAGATTACTCCCCCTCAAAAATACACTAACAAAAAATAGAGACAAAACACGATCGTTCTTGCAGCCATTTTGATAAATGGAGATTAATAATAGAAAAAAAGAAGTCAAACAACGCCCAAATGCTATTTAATTTTCCGATTCAGTTTGAAAGCCCTCATGCCTTTCAATTATCTCTATAACTCATTTACTGCCATTGGCGGCTAAAGACGTCAAATATCCCAATTTTTTATTTTTTTTTACTCGGCTGGTAGTGAATGAGTTAAGCAGGTCAGCAATATGCTGGGCAGACGAAATGTTGGCTTTTGCCCTGTCTCTCGTTTCGTTGGGCTTAGTCTGCCGTTTTGCCTCTTCAAGAAGGAAGAACGTTTGAAATGTGAGGGCTCGAGGCCAGTCTAATGGCTTTGTGTGTAGGTGGGGTAGTGGATAAAGGAACTCAAGGCTAGCTCTATAGCGTTCTGTATGCATGCTACATGTACACACATCAATGAAAAAAAAAATTCATCCGCAAGGCCCACGGCGATGTTGATTAAACCCGATTGTTATGTGAACTGCCCTTATGCATGAACCTCCCAAGAAAAAAAAAGGAAACACCCAACCTCCACATTCTCCTCACCACAGTCTTTCGAACACACACGCGCACACACACGCACACGCCTCCTTCTTCTAATCCATTTTGTAGTTGGGAGGGAGAAACAAAAGAGAGGCCTGCTTTACATGCTTTATGTAAAAAGAGTGCTCCCTCTTCTCCTGTGCAGTTCATTAAGAGATTACGAATAAAGCCAAAGGCCCTTTGTGACCGGGCAGCGGCTGGGGCACCTCTGTGGGTTCCTTTGTTGTCTTGGGGGTTGGACTTTTGCTTAGAGATGCAGGTCTATCATGAATGAGTGACAAGGGTCTCGGTTCTGAAGGCTGTAATGATGACCCCCTCCTTCATTTAGCATTCCTAAAAAATATCCTTAAGTGCCTATATATTGTTTTGTGTTTCCTTTTCTCCCTGCAACTAATAGGGAGAATAATCTGTTATTTGAATGCAGCTATACTGGTCAGCTGAGGGAGAAACTCAAAGGTCAGTTAATGTAACCACGTGGCTGCTTTATGATGACAGTTAGAGATCTTCATCAGGATCATGTATTAAAACAAGAGATAGCAAAGCGAAATGAAACAGGGCAGGACAAGAAAGCATTGGCCCCCCTTGGGAAGAAGAGGGTAATTATGTCTCGGGCTGCTCAGATCCCGCAGGCCTGGATTACTGGATGAAAGGTGCAGGGAGTGCAGACAGAGCCAGAAAGGACAAGAGGGGATAGGGTGACACTCAGCATAAAGACCTCCGTCCCTTCGGCCAACAGAGGGCGAAAGCCGCAGCGCTGCAAATAATTGAGGGTGGATTAACCTTCACTATACCTTGGCTTGCCCTCTTTGTCCATCGCCTTAATGAAACCTTGCATTGCAGCTGGGATTCAGAGTCAAACAGTTGCTCTTGATCAGCAGTAAATATCCACCATCTTCTACTTCTGCTTTTGTTTTCACATAAATTTCAGGCCTTCTGGAGAGAATAGCGGGCAGGTCCACAAAGGGATTACACGAGGGTGGCCACTGGTTTTTGTAACACAATAGTCTGTTTGGTTAAATTAATTAGTTGATAAGATACTTCTCCACTTTCCTCACCTTCCCAAAAAACATCTAACACGTAAGACACCAATCCTAAAGGAGAGAAGGTGATTAGGCAAACAGATGGCACCTAAGCAAATGCTCTTTCATGTCTCCAATGTCACTCAAACGTTAACCCAAACTAGCAGGGCTTGTCACGCACCATTTCACCCCCATTTCGCACCTGCAACTTGAACTAAAGAATGGCTTCAAATAAATTGTGCCAAATGGTCCAACTCTGGGGCATTACAGTTGCTCTTCAAGTTCAAGCGAGTGTTTTTCCTCCAAAAACTTCAAAGTGATATTATCAATGCACTGGTGACATTCTCAGTATTAGTCAACCTAGAAATGATCTCAATTTCCCATCACTTGTACTGTAGATGCCTGTGTATAGAGAAGCCGAGCTTGCTTCTCTGTTGACTTTTGGAAGACAGGATGGCAGACCGATGGAAAGGATTAAAGGCACGAGAATATGTTTTATTGTGCTTTACATCATCTTTAGCAAAATCAACACACACATTGGCGTCTCACCGTTCTCCGACCTTTTGATGATATCCATTACACGCTGGAGACAAAATGACGGCGGAGACTCGTGTGTCGAAATGGCATATGTCAAGTGTGTGTGTCTATATTAGGGCTGTCAAAATTAAAGCGTTACCTCAAGATAAATGAAAAAATAAAATTCACTCGATTAAATATTTTAACTCAGTTAAATAATTTTTATTTACTTCAAAAATAAATTTGCATGTCTTGCAAAGCCAAATTGAAACACTGTACCATATTAGCCGTACATCTTTAGCCCATCATCTCAGAACAAAACACCGTGCTTAAATTACCACTTGGCCTTTCAAACCAACACTGTTCGAGTGTGCTGCTTACAACTAAATGTACTGCATCACTTTTGAGAATTGAACCGTAAAGATGACTCCATTTTGATCATATTCAAGGATCAACGAAAGCTATTAAAATATTAAAACAGTCTTTGAGTTAAAATATACTTCAAATTTGGTAATTTTACATTAATTCTGTTACAAGCTTCACAAAAAATAGTAGTAGAAAAACTGTAATTAATTGCGTAATATTTTGAGATTAATTAGTTAAAAAAATTTTTATCGCTTGACAGCACTAATACACAGACACACACACAGACATACACGATATATATATATATATATATATATATATATGTATATTTCTGGTGTAGCAGGTTTAATTTTTCATCACACGGTGAGGGTCTTACAGTAAAGTTGAAATGTAATGTAATGAGTATATTCATCGTGCTTGTGAGAGGAGATATGAAGAAGAACACTGCCTGCATGCTAAGCAAACACAAGTGATTTACACGGCTTGTCTCGATCACATCATCAAAATCTTTTTATTCTGTTATTAAATTCATCTCATCATCAGTTATTGACATGCATAATTGATTTAGAAGTGTTTACTTCTCCATCTAAGGATCATATTACTCCCAACTCTAAGCGGTTGTTGAGTTTTTTTTTTTTTTTTTGCTACCCCATGGGCTGCAGTTTTTACCAGTTGTTAATTATTGCCAATTAAAGTCGTAATGTAATGTTTTATCTGTAAACCTGAAAAACATTTGGAGGGGTAGATAGCACAGAATGAATTTATGGACGAGTTGAAAAGGAGGTCATGGGACAAGTAATATTATTTTGTGTAACACTCCCACATGTTGAAAAACAGGCAAGGGAGGAACCGCAGCACAATTGAGGGAGGTGCAGGACAAATGAATCACTGGTGACATTTTGCATTCGCACAATTTCATCTTGTTAGCTGCTTTTACTTAGGATGATTTTTTTTTCTCTAACCAATTCTATAAAAAATTCTTTGTGAAGGTTTACATTATATTGAACATGATTCCTTTTTGTTCGTTTCTTTTCTTCTGGAATAAAAACAAAGTGATAATGTGTTTCACATTTGGGCTGTTCAGATCACACAGGATATAGCTTGTTTGACTATGACAAAAACAGGATAAAAAAAAAAAGAGATGGCAGCATGAGACAATGAAGTTTTCTTTGGCTCTTGCTTGTCTGCCGTGAGCGTGCTTTGAAGCTTCTCTGCTTTATCACTGGAAATGTTTGAGCTCCTGCAAGTTGCCCATTTCCTGTTGAGATAGCATTCATGCTAACTGGGCAGGAGTCTAAAATTGTCGGAAAGTTTGCAATGAAATGTTATCAGCAAAGACCTTTTCCCTCCGTGTATGTACAAAGGATGTTGGTCGATATCGAGGTGTCTGTCTGTCATTTCTGGCTGAGTAGGTTGTGATTTTTAAAAAAGATGTGCGTTAAATCCTTTACACATCAAGAACCTCGAGTTCTATTATAAACCTAAAGCTGCAGGAACATTTTTTTTTTCCTGACAACATGCTGCCTCTCTTTATCCCCGCGTCCATCACTACTTTGCCACTGAGTGTGTCCTCGGGGGCAGGAAAACTATCCACTCGGCCTACTTAGCTGTTGTGCTTGACTGTATTCGTTCTTCGTGTGTATGTTGCGTGCAAGCACGTGTGCACATGCGATTGCCAGAAGCAACAAAAAGATGATGCATACGCTTTAGAGAGGGATGGAGAAAAGAATGCACGATCTGTATTTGTTCGTTTGTAAGTGACAGATAATAGGCGATTAGGCGCGCGATAAAGAGAACGGCGCGTTTCACAATGTGGATTTAATATTCTTCTGCATTGATTAAAATTCAATTTAATTGTGTGCTTGTTGTTAATTAGGAATTGTCTGAGCCTTGCCACAAGTCCCCTGCGTGAGGTCTCTCCTGCCACACTGCGGGGGCTGCTTTTGTAGTAGTCAAAGAAAAAAAAAGATGAGCTTTACTTTGCTGTTCACTCTGGGAGTTGAGAAAATCTCTCATGGTTTGCTTTTGGAAGAGGACCCAAAATCATCCCATCTCTTTAAATTTCAATTTGTATTGATAAAAACACACGACATCAATAAATATACAGACTAAAACTTCACAAAAATGTGTACATTTTTTATTTTAATTTTCCAGGCATTTGAATAATTTTCAATAATTTTTGTTTTCAGACTAAATCTTCTCTTTAGCCACGTCATTCACCACAAAATACAAAAAACTTTTATTGGGCTTCTTTGGGTAAAATATAAGACTTAAAGACCTATTTAAGATTTTTTTTTAACTTATACCTATTGCACGTAAGTATCAGCAAAACCCCCCCCAAAAAACAGAAACCATACATTTTTGTTAATTTAGTTCTCAAACATGGAAATGTGGCATATGTGCAGGATGTAAGAATGCGGCATATTGAGTAGGCTACTCATGCGACATCACGATAGTCCAAGGAGAGGTTTGAAGAATCAAAGAATGACTCAGCCGTTTGACTAACACTGAAGGTGGTTTTTTTCTTACAAGAATGGATTGCATTGTTTATTTTTTTTTTTACATTAGCTCGTTACTTGTTACATACTAACAACATTTGGAGTATGGAGACTCGTGAAAAGAAACAATAATAATTGGAACTATAACAAAATAAAATGAAGATCAGGAACAGTCAACTTCTTAGTTCTGCATTCTTGGTAGCAATCTCATCATCAAGGTCAGCCAGTTCTGCTAACTTCCCCTGATGACCTCTCCATGGGGAAGTTTAGATACATTTTCCCAAACGAGATATTTTTCCCCAGAAATGATGACGATAAACGATAGCATGGCTGCTGTTGTTGTTCTTTTTTGTTGTCATTGTTTGAGCAAAAATTATGAAAGTACGTCTTTTCTAAGTGTAATTATCTTACACACGTTTAAAAAGCACTTTTGTCTTTAGAACTGACCTATTGTAAACTTTAGACTGGGTGCATATTTTCCCAAACAGCATCTTCAGCATCTATTTATGGGGAAAGCAAATCTATTTGGCTTTCCATTTGAAAGATTATGGCAGGATCACTATTTTTGTTTTTTATTTAATGATGCAAACATCTCTAATGACATTATTTCCTTATGTGCTGATTTTATTCTGTGGAATGACAGACGCGAGTGCATCTTTCAACATACGGCTGTGTTTGAGGCCATAAATGTGTTTTCATTTTTTTTTTTTTAACTTCTGTGCATGTATATAAATCTTTTCCCCCCTCAGTGCTGGGGAAAATATAGCTGTTGTTTCAAAAATATATCTGTGACTATTGGACGAGTCTCTTATTCATTTATGTTTATTTTTCATGAAACTGCTTACGATGTAGTTGTCTCTCGACTTTACCAGCCTGCCAATGCTCCGACACACATTTGATTAAAGACGGGGATATTCTTTGTCATAATCGTAGCTTTCACCAGTTTTTGTCCTCATTGACATATCAGTAACTTCCTTCAACCATGTCGAAGTAATATATTTTTTTAAATGGGTCTTACGAGAGACTTTCCTTTGGAGTTGTTTAAACCAGCATCCGTGCGTAACATGGCTGATTTGCGAGATGGATTTAAAAAAATAAAATAAAGACTCCCTTTCAATTCAAGCTGAATTTTATGTGTATGAGAATATGTGGTTCGTTGGAATGCTGCGGGACTTCTCCATTCTTGAGACTAAATGGCGCTATTATTTTACTGTTGGGAAATATTTAGGGAAATTCAATTACACTCCCAGACAAAGGCCTCCAGGCTTCCTGCCGATGTGTTCCTGCTACTGTTGCTGTTGTTGAAATGTTGCCTCACAAGGCAAGGCTTTTTTAAAATTTTTTTTTTTTTTTTTCACTGTTTGGTTGGTGTGCGTCCGTCTACTTCTTACATAGTAAATAGTTTGGATTTCAATCCACAGTGTTGAATAAAATTTACACATTTGTTTTCTGTTATGCGAGTGAATTGGCTTAATGAGACATAACCACTAATTACAATATTGCTACATGTATTTGATGATGATGATGATTCTTTCCATTTCTAAACAAGTTCAAGAAGAAACACGACACAATATAAAAACGCAATGAATATCAAGTAATGCGTAATACTAAAGTTCTTTCCCTCCTTTCTTCTTTCAGATTTGTGCCAGGACAAGGTGTGGTACTCTACCCTCAGATTGGGGATAAATTGGACATTGTGTGCCCGCGAGTGGATGGTGGGGTGGGTGAGGGAGTGGAGTTTTTCAAGGTGTACATGGTGCCCAGGGAGCAGCTGGAGAGCTGCACCATTACCAAGGCTGACACGCCGCTCCTCAACTGTGTCAAGCCTGATCAGGACGTCAAGTTCACCCTCAAGTTTCAGGAGTTCAGCCCCAACCTTTGGGGCTTGGAGTTCTTCAGGGGAAAAGACTATTACATCATCTGTAAGTATCAATCATATCCGCACTGTGATCTCAAACGTCCCTTTCAAAGTTTCTTCATGTCCAAGGCGACCTTTAGATTCGTTTTGTGACTTTAACCCACCTCTTTTAAACTTTTGGTGTGTAATTCACTTGATAGTTCCACATTTGGTTTGAGGCCAGTCCCCATTAACCGCGATAACCGAGGGTTCACTGTACTACCATCCTCGGGGAAGTTTTGACGGGGTTTAGTGAAGGCCTCCTGGGTTGTAATATGGGAGGTGGACTGAACCATCTGTGTGGTGCAGAGGGGGGTGTACTCAAGATAAGACCATCTGTGAGGCTGTGCCACCGCCATCTGTGTGCTGTCACTGTAGAGGAAGGCAATATTTCTTAGTCCCGAGAAGGAAGTGGGAAAAAAAGTGGGGTGAGCGGGTAGGGAAAGAATTGCTGTAAATACTACACAATCCAAACAATGTGCAATTCACCAATTAAGAGTGAGTTTCAAAACCCTCCTGCAGTACGTCGCTAACGCTGATGCTAATATCTCCTTTCTTCTTATGCAGAGACACAGAGAATGAAAAGTAGTTGTTTCAGGGAAATAGCTTTGCGGTTAATAATGGGTACACATTTTGGCAATGATGGCTCCTGTAAACCAAACAAGTGTAAAATCTAGCGACAGTTTTATGGTCTTACATCGCCACTGTCGATCAGCTTTTTCACAGAGCCGCTCAGTCAATCATGGGTGTCCACAGGAGCTGAACAAATACTAAAAAGGTGTGTGTGTGTGTGAGTGCTCAAAGACTTAAGAGGACTGAACAGCACACGCTCAATTACCCATCTTTTACCTCCTCCCTAGCTCGCTTTAGCCTAACGCTGTAGTTAATTATTGATAGGTTAATATTGTTGTTTTAGTTATGATGCTTCTGCAAGAGTGATCTGCCTGCATTCCTGCCACTGAATGTTATCAAGCCGGGATTCGAGTTGACATAGCGAGGTTAAATGTTGATAACGGTGAACACGAATGTGTAAGTGATGAAGGCGTGTCGCATATAGAGGAAGGTACGTGTCCGGAGAAACAGATGTGAGACAACGATGGCGAGTATTGTCCCAATGCTTGGGGTGCAGCTTGAGGCAGCTTCTCTGTGCACACACTGTTCAGATGCATGCTCGCTATGGCAACAAGAAACGTGCCCTTGGCTCTCCCTAGCTATAGATTCTATTTGTCAGTACACAGCTTTATCACAGCATGAGTAAAGAATCATTTTCAATTTCCAAAAGCTTCACACTAAATACATGTGCCTGCGGCATCAGTCGGTTTGAATTGAAAAGAAAGGGGTTTCAATAACTGCTTTTATATTCCATGCAAACTTCCCTCATTCAACACGCATGCCTCAAAAATGCTTATGTGGCAAAAGGAGTTTCTCTTTTTTTTGAGTGGGTCACATTTTTTTCTTTTAATTGCCTCTTTTGTCTACCTCTTGCTTTAGCTCTGCAGCTGTTGCAGCTGACTGCATTTGAATTATGGCGTTATGCTGTGAACTCAGTGATTATCCTTTTTTTGACTTGGAGACTCTCCAGACAGACGCACAAGGCAAAGTACAAATAAAAATATAAATGATGAGACAAGAATGAAAGAAGATGCAGAGTAGATTCGCCGGTCGTTGCTTGTGGGTGCCATTGCTTGTGAGACAACAGAATGTTGTCGTGCGAAGTATGTTTAATTTTGGAAGCATAAAGAGTGACCTGGAAAAAAAAAATACATACACACACGTTTAAGTGTCCATTTTCTGCAGCTCACACTCAAGATTTACTGCAAGGATTTGATTAGTCTTTTGGAGCGAGCACTTGATACATAATTAATTAACCAGCGTTTAATCCTCCATGTCCTCTCTCAATTGCCAAGGAACCCACATCAATTCAAAAGATCTGGATCTCAACCAATTGGATTAGCGCTGCTTTATGTTGATAAACTGCGCAAAGGCTAGACCGACACAATCACTTCAAGCATATTGATTCAAGTCCATGCACAGTTTGTATTTTTGTTTCAACATCTCATTGAGAGACATTCAAGTCTATTTCCTAAGCTAAAAATAAATCAGTGATTTGTGTGTGTGTGTGTGTGTGTGCGTGCGAGCAGGCTGCTTGACACATGTTGTGTTGCATCTGTCCAACAGGCAACTTTATGTCTGCAGATATTTCTGTCACCCTGCCTACAAGTGTGCACAATGTGCTTTCATGCATGCCCGTGTCTGTGAATGTGTCTTTAAGTGGCCGTGCTTGCTGCTCCAGTTGGGAGCAAACAAATTTGATGTGATGGTTTGCGGCAGCATGGCCTGAAGATGAGAGACTTGTTAGCAAGATTACAGTACATGAGAACAAAGGAAAAAGGTCTGTGATAGACATATCGAAAGAGTGAGGTCATGTGACACAAGTTAAAAACAACAAGAAAACACAAAAGGAGCGAGCAAAAAATAGATCTCATCAAAGAGTGCGTATACAGTTCTTTTCGGAGAAATAATCTGAAATCAAATCTGAGTCAAAAGATTCACTTGAATCTAAAATAAGCACATGGAAGTTCTACAAATAAAAAAAAAAAAGTTTCATTCGCAAGTTACAAACAGGCTCGGATGAACAAACACATTTATGTGGTCAAATGTTTGTATTTGAGACTGATATATGATTAAACCATTTGTCACATCTGTAGTAAATTGTTGTATTATTAAGCATGTACCTGATGAATGTAGACTTTTAATTAACTTTTGAGCTGATTGCCCGCAGTAGTCATTTGACAGCTTTGATATTTGTGGTGACCCGTCTTTGGCCTGGCCTTTTTTTGTAAGGGTCATTGGAATCCCTGAGTGCTAAGGCGCCCCCTGTCACAGGTGATTTGCCAAAGAGCCGTGACAGGCATTAACCAGGCTGTGAGCCCACCACTGAGATGATGGCTTCACGCCCCATACGGATGGCAATTACGCTTCGTATTTAGATCATAGCTGTCTTTTGTCTCGCTCGGTTTTATCTTCCTCTAACCCATCATCATTCTGTCCAGTGCTTTCATTTCTCTCCGTGCGCAACACAATTTGTTTATCTGCTTCTTTGTATTTCTTGAATCAGATTATTGCCTCACAGCGCTGCATTTGTTTTCCTCCACTATGAGGGCCACCACGCTGTATATTAATAAAACCAACAAAATTCGACAATGAAAGCCAAGTAGATTCCAGTGTCCATAGAAAGTTTTGCCTGTAAGACACAGAATTAAACTATTTGTAATACAAGCTAAAATTTACAGTATTCAATGTCAAGTAAACAGCAGCATTGTCTCACAGCTTCTTAAATCATTTTATCCCAGCCATTTTCACTGGAGCAACACCCTCAATCCCAGCGTTTTACTGGATTTTGACTGAATTTGCAAAGAATATTATGTTCCAATTAGGACTGTCAAAATGTAAGCGTTAACTCTGCAGATTAAATTGTTTTAACTCTGTTAAATATTAATTATCAATGAATATTTTAAGTTTGATGTACTTCAAAAATAATTTGCATACTTTACAAATATTGTACCATATTAGCTGTACATCTTTAGCACATCATCTCAGAACAAAACAACCTGCTCAAGTTACCACGGGCAAACTGCGGTGCTTGTGGGCAGTTTTGAGAAATGTTTCAAAGAAAAATGCCTATGAACATGGCTCAGTTTGGATTGTCTTCAAGAATCAAGGAAAGCTATTAAGAACTGTCTTTGAATTAAATAAACTTCATATTTGGTGATTTTGCATTAATTCCAAGATCTTATTAAATATCTGTCACAAACTTCACAAAAATTATTCATTGAAAAATGTGACTAATCGCAATTAATCACGGAAATGTTTCGTGATGAATTAATTACAAAAATTTATCGCTTGACAGCACTAGTTAAAATGCTATATAAGTGTGGCGCATACCAAAAGAAAGAGTCTAGAATCTCTTCTTTAATCTGAATTTATTTCCTATATTTTTTAATTGTTCAACAATCAGCATTAAGAACTAAATTTCATCAAAATTCTAATTTCTGGGGGGGAAAAAACCCAGAGAAAATGCTTTTTGTAAAAGCATGCATTTCAAGCATAATTTAAATTTTAACACTACTATTTTTGCTCTTGTGGCAGCTCAAACATCTAAATAATTCCTTCCTTCTATAAAACTTAAAACCACAAAAGGGGCTTTTGGTAAAAAAAAATGTATTTGTACATCACAAATCTATTGACCTACTGAACTGAACTATATACACAAGTGCATGTGCGTGCGCAAAATTGGTTTTATTGTTGCTACAGATTGACATCTTTCACTTTCAGTGGTTTGGGCAGCACTCATTATCGCCGGTGTTCTCATCGTTTTCACTGGCAAAACGATCTGTGAGCAACGCGGAGCGTCACTTGACGGCTGCTTCTTTCGTTTGCTTTACGAACGAAGCGTCATCGTTTGACGCATGATGTGGATGATTTTTTTTCTCCCCAAAAGCAATCCTCTCTGGTTAATTGTTTCGTTTTGTCCTTGCTACTACTATTACTACTATTACTATGCTCTCTCCACTCTCACCACCTTGGTACTCCACCACGCCCACTACCACGTGTTCTCATTCTCTTTTTCTTTCACAGGACCCTAGCGTGATTACTGGTTCATCTTATACTTGCTGCCACCTGCTGGCCGTTTTTTTTTTTTAACTATCATTGCAGTCAAGCCAGAAGTCCGTCAGTCAGAAGTTGCGTGAGACCCGCCCCCTTTTCTGAAATATATATATGTATATATAAACTGTTACATTAACTGTCTCAGTTCGCTTTGGTCGTAGCCAAACGATCTAAGCTATCTCCAACATTAGAGGTTTTTCACATGAGTGTATTTGAATTTGCATCTCACAATTGAAACACGCGGTGCATTTCCGCCATATGACAAATACAGGACAACAAAGTTCGAGATGTTAAATCCAATTCAGAAAGGCGAAGGCAGTGAGTGTATTTAAGATGTTAGTTTTAGAGGTGTCTTCCAACGGAAGGACCCAGAAAGGACACACTGGTTGACCTTTGTCTTTGTGTTAAGACTATTTGGGATGTGATGTGTGTGAGACCAAGAAATTATCTGGGGAGGTCAGCATGTTCAGTTGATAGATGCCATATTAAGGTTTTAGTGACATATTCTATGACCTCCAGGGCCAATTGCATCCATCCATCCATCCGACTATTTTCTTTATCCTGGTCAGAGTCACGGGTGAGATGGAGCCTATCTCAGCTGACTTTGGGCAAACGGCAGACTCCACCCTGGACTGTTTGCCAGTCAGTCACGGGGAACAATTACTGCAACAGATGGAGAAGAAATGGGAAAATATTTAACTGCACGAATGAGAGAATCGTAATTATATTAAAGTTGGTAGACGTGTCAGTGTATGATCCAAAATAAATGTAGATGGTTGTACTGCATGTTGCTGTTGGTGGTGGAGTAGCTGCATAACACACACAACACTTAGGTCTTAACATGACCTTTTTTAAATCTGGTCGAGTATTTTTCCTGATGTCCTCTCCTTCTAGTGATGGCTTTTTCACAATTGTGTGTGCATGCGAATGCATGCGTATAATTTCCAACCACTAAACTTCCAACCACATTGAAAGTTTCAAATAAATACACATTCCTAACAGGTCCTCCTCATCCATCACGAGTTGCCTGCAAAAACATAGCAGACTCGTGGGTTTGCTGGGTTTTTTCCCCCCGCTCTCTCCTGTCCTTCATCTTTTCCTTACTCCCTTGTAAGTCTTGTCTTCATGCCAATGGAAGTTGAACATGGAATCAATTTGTTATTACTTTGCATGAACCTGGTCCTCTCTTCAGCAATGAGGATTAGCTGGTTAGTCTGTCAGGCAATCCCGTGTGGCAATGTCTGGCATGTTTCTGATGGGCTGCCCAATGCCATCTCGGCAGCCTTCGCCCATTCACAATCACATCATGTTTAAATCCAAGTCTGGCTTGCCTGGCACAACAAATGTTTTACTCCGCATGTAACGGGGCCAATAAACTTTAACGTGTCCTCAAATTGAAGTACATTTCCCTGTCAGGTCTAGCAAATCAAATTAAAACAATTTTTTTACGGCCTTCTTTTGGTTCTGACCCTGTGATTAAACCCTAAATACTCTGTTTTCAGTTATTGCCTTACACCTGTCTGCGCAAATGTGCCATGCCGTAAACACGACAGTAAAAACATGCCCTCGTGGTGTTGTTTGTCACTCACAAGTCAACAGTGTTGCTTAATGATATCCAATTCTTGTGCGTTGTACTAACAGGTTTATAAAGCACAAACATACAGACAATCACAGAAACACAAGCCCTTAAGGAGCTTTGTCTGTAATGTGCTTTTCGGCCACTACTGGAAATCCACAGGTCAGCTAGTGAGACAGGCATGGGGCAAACAGTGCGCGAATGGAACAAGGGAGGGAGTCCTTGTTAACATCCTCTTTGTGTCTGCTCCCATCACACTAAGGGGATCCAGATCAAAATAGTAGCTGAGGGAAGAAAAACAAAGACAACAAAGGCAAACGGAGAAAGAAAACTGAGCCTAATTTTTCAAATCAGTATGGATCAGCATCTTTCCTAAGGATCTGTCGCTAAATGCGCTTTTAAGAAATTCTTGAGGGAAAATAGCAGAAATGGGAGTGGAACATGTTGTGGTCGTGATAGGGCGGGGTGACAAGCACAAAGGGTTTCGTAAGGCAGTCGTAAAGGTGGGGTGTTGTTCACTGGAGGGGAAAGAGAATGAGATCTTGGTCTAGAAGCAGGGGAGGTTGGGTGGTTGGGGGTGCGGAGGGTGTGGGGGGGGTACCATGTATGGTTGAGGCAGATGTAGTGAATGCGGGCCACTGCGCTCTGGCAGAAAGCCAAGCCGCTAAGCCCTGGCAGCTCGTTAGCCTCTATGTTATTGACCTGATAGACCACAAGCTCAAATCCCCACCCCCTGTTGCCCCCTCCCTCCTTTTTCCCCGTTTCACTCAAACCATCAACCAACTGCAGTCCTTCTTAACAGCCCCTCGAGACAGCATACAAGATAAAAGCAAAAAGACCAAGAGGTGGGACCTTTGGGTCTTGAAACCAAACCATCATACTTATTAGGGCCCCACCCTTTATTCATCCATTAAATTTAGCCGGCCGATATACTTTACATATTAATACATAAGACAAAGATACACACTCAAACACATTCATTTTTGAACAAATACTGAAGGACAAAATATTGTAAAACAATAACATTATCTTCCTGAAATTCATATCTTTATTGTTGGATTAAAAAATTTTTTGGGGTGTCAATCAGCTAATTTTACTCTGCCAAATATCAGTATTGGCACCAGTCTCAAAGATTTTAACTGGTCATCCCCTAAGATTTTTAGACGTTAAAGATTTTTTCAAAACAAGATAAAAAGGTGTTTTTATGTTTCTCCTCTATTCTTATCATCGTTAATGAAGGGTCTATCAACACAGTTCAGTGCTACACGCATAATTACTGATGCTAATTGACTAATTTTAGGGCCTTTTCACCTCTTTCCTTGTCTTTCTAAACAGGCCAGTTTTCCACAAGATACACCACATACATATACTGCGTAGCAATACAGGCTAGCAAGAAAAAAAATTTCACAACCAGATGACTGCAATGATAATTCTAACTTGTTTTTTTAATCTCTCTTTGTGCTGTAGCTACTTCAAATGGCACGATGGAGGGCATCGACAACCAGGATGGGGGAGTATGTAAGACCAAGTCTATGAAGATGATCATGAAAGTGGGACAAAGTGAGTATATAAGGAAATTCGAGTACGAATAAAGTGGCGAACATGTGCAAGCATTAGCGAATGTTGTAGTCTCATCAGGGTTCGTTCAAGGTCACCAGACGGCTGAGAGTCGTCTTCACTGTACACAGGGGAATTTTAAATCATGTTCAAAATTTCCTTGCGGCAAGAAAAAACACAAAAAACGTTGGCGAACGTTTAGCGACCGAATGGGAAATGTTTGCTACCAACAAACCCTGACATGAACGCTATAGTCGCTACCTTCGCGGACACTCGCAAATGTTCGCTCCTCTCTGGGATAGATGAATCAGTTGTTTAGGTAACTTCTCGTGTTTGCATTTCCTGAGGTTGGCACGTTCTTCAGGTACAGTGTTGAAAAGCTTAAAGTTAAGGTTTTAAAATAAAGTATCAGGGGTCGACTTATGTCATTCCATTTCTATAACACTTTGTAACCCGATGTTTTTCGCAAGTCAGAAAACACACCCAATTCTATACCACTAGCAGCGGCAGCAAAGTTGAAATTACAATGAATATGGAGTAAAATGAAGAGGAGGAACAAAAAGAGAATAATTCCTTAGCAACACTCCTTTGTTTGGCTTGCACAATATAAGAGGTGTGAAGTGCCTACAGTAATATACCACATTTCCGATATTAATTAACAATTTTCAAAAAAAACTTTTTATTTGTGGAATCAATCCTCAGCTATTCGCTCAAAAACTCAGCAATTTGCATTTTTTGTGTGCTTTCTGAAGTGCAGGATGACGCCAAACTGTCTAAAGCCCGTCTTCCACTGAGCAGCGAACATTTGCGAAGGTAGCGAATGTTGCATTCTCGTGTTCTTTCTAGGTCGCAAATATTCGGCAACAATTTCAGTACAATTTTGAACATGTTCAAAATTCTCTTGTGACGGGAAAAGTACAGGCGTGTGAACGTCTGGCAACCGTTTGTCAACGTTTGCGACCTTGAAAGAACCCTGACGCGAACGCACCATTTGCTACCTTCGCAAACACTCGCAAATGTTCGCCGCTCAGTGCGATAGAAGCTGAAATTGGAATTATTTTAAACATGATACAGGACACGTTAAATTTAGACGGTGCTGTTAGTGGAGGTTACAGAGAGTCCTCACCATGTGCGTGTGTATTTATTAATTGATTTTAATCAAATCCCATGTAAGGCATTCATTTTTAAGGCTAATCTCGGATGATTGGTATGAAATGACAAACTGTTTTGGGATTCTAGTTTGGGATACATTTAGTTTAAGCTAATCTTTACACTATATATAATTATAACCTTTTAGATTCTAAAGTGTTTTGGTGACTTGCGGTTTAATGCTATATGCAGCAGTTCCTATCCCACTTGAATATCCAATTACTTTATTTCCGACACAAATGTAACAAGTCGAAACAAGAATTTCTTAATGATAAATATGCCGATGACGGTCTACAGCTACTCTGAGGAAGATGTACAATTACAGAAAAAAATGCAAATAATAATAAATTTTTGGGGTAAAAAATGTATTCATTAACCAAAAAGGTGAGTAAAATCAGGATAAAAAGAAAGGTGAAATAAATTTAAAAAATATACTATGTGATGGGTGGAATCGATTTTATGACCAAAGATGACACAACAGGACACGCGACAATGATTAGAGACTTACTGAAGGACTGTCAAGTCTACGATGCACACCAGGACAAGTCATGATTGGCTGACACAAGGATCAGATCTGTCAAGAACTGGTGGAGACAATGACATGATGGGTAGGACGGCACAAACCGGACCAAGGAAAGCACAGAACTCCAAATAATGTACAGCCAACGCTCAAGAATAACGCACAACCATGATCTCTGCCGCTTTTCAATCGCACGGCACATAATGACAATCAATCATTCACACCTATGTATCATTTAGAGCACAGTTGTCAAACTGAATGCCCGAGGGCCAGATCTGGTCCACGAAGGTCAAATTCTGTGCGTCAACCTCCTGTTTCTAGCACATTTTCTTCACTTTCAACAAGATTGAGATATGAGATATTCCCATTTATTTGTTAACAATCTCCTCCTTTTAAAATAAATTTGTTGAACAATTACTGGTACTTACTGGGGTCTGATATCAAAACTGGTTTGTAATATGAATATATATTTTTTTGTTTGTTTGTTGTTGTCATGGCTAAAATGGAAAAAGTCTTGTGATGAACTTGAAAATGTCTTTAAAACTCAAAAATGTATCTTGATTGTGTTTTCTCAGATCCTGCTGACCCTATTTCATCCAAAGACAAACCCACCAGGGTTCCCTACTCCCCTAAGCACCCAGACAGCAAGGACACCCACAAAAATAATGAAGTACTAGAGAAGCCAGGTGAGATCATTTACTGCCATATTAAATCCCTCCAAAGTGGAAATTGAGTGGAGAATTTATTGAAACAATTTGGGATTACAAAGGAAGTGCTGGAAAGAAAGGACACCAATTAATCAGTGTGTAATTGAATGTTAGCCATTAACATGATAGGCATCTCTGGCCTCTTTTCTCCCAAGGACTTTAAAGTCATCATTATGCCGATCCATCACTGAAATGACATTTTCAGAAAAATGAACCGATTCTGAGCCATCTTTTGAGCCCTGCTCCATTCTTGTAACAGTCGTATTGGAACAAAAGCAAAACACACACATCAGATATTTCTTTGGAATTTGATTTATAAGAATGCTTTGCTCAAACTAAAAAAAATCCCCATATAATATCTTGTACTATGATTAAAAAAAAAAAAAATCCCTCTTCATGTCAGCTGCTATGCGGAGCATATGGACACCAGAGCAGAGTGTACAAAGCAAGATAATCTCCTTGTACAACAGCAGAAGGGTCCTTCCTTTGGGCTGCCTGCCATCTTGCATCAGCTCTTAGCTCACTAGCGCAGATAGATCACTTTTAGGCCTCAAGAGATCAGCTCAAACCATGGACACCAGGCAGCACCTGAGCACGCCAAGCCTTTAGTACTCAATGTAAACCATTTACATCATTTGTAGGTTCATCAAGACAGCAATTGTATCTTTTTTTGGAATTTCTACCTTGTTTAAAATGATGCTCTGAACATCTAAGTGCCATTTCTTTGTCCTGGCTTTAAGGTAGGAGTCTTAATAAACTGGATGCGAATGGCGACCAATTGAATTTGACCTTCATAGAAAAGCCTTCAATATAAGCATTATTACTTAGTATTCTCTGTCATGTCTCCCTTTGGAGGATACATTCTGAAAAAAAAAAAAAAAAAAAGCAATGACGGCTCTTGTCCCTGTTTTTTTCAGTGAAAGCATTAGCCACATCGGAAGTGCTTTCGGGGGATTCAAACAACCAAGACACGATCATGCAGCACTATTTACAATTCTATTAATTTTGGTGCACAAAAACAACGCAATGTCTTGAATGTTCTTAATTTTCATCTCAGTTTGAACAGTTTTCATCTTTTCCATTTGCCATGGCATAGTTGTATTCCCCAATGTTAAAACCCAAAATAGCTGTCTGTATAAGTAACACATATGAAGGACACATGTATTATTATAATCTATATATTTTTTTTTTTTTATGAAAAACAGTTTTTAGGCCCTCACGCCTCTCTTTGTGTGTCTGTCAGGTGCAGCATCCAGAGAAAGCGATGCAAACAACACAGGCGGGAAGTCGTCCAATATCATCGGTTCTGGGGTGGCCATCTTTGTCAGCATTGCCTCAGGCAGTGTCATCTTCATCATCATCATCATCATGCTGGTGCTGCTGCTCCTCAAGTACCGACGGCGTCACCGCAAGCACTCGCCACAGCACGCGGCGACGTTGTCTCTGAGCACTCTAGCCACGCCCAAGCGAAGCGGCAGTGGTGGGAACAATAATGGCTCTGAGCCCAGCGACATCATCATCCCGCTCAGGACTGCTGACAGCGTCTTTTGCCCCCACTACGAGAAGGTCAGCGGCGATTACGGCCACCCGGTCTACATAGTCCAAGAGATGCCACCGCAGAGCCCTGCCAACATCTATTACAAGGTCTGAAGACGAGCGTTTCAAAACATGAGACATACTGGATCGCTCCCAGGGTAGAGAGTGGCGGGTTCATGGTTTCAGCTAGCACAGCCTCCATGCCTGCAAACAAACTCCCTCACCCTTTTTCTCACATTCTGCCAAGTCCTCTCCTCTGATAAATTGTCAGTAATATTTTTGTTGTCAACATTCGATTATACCTACTTCCTCTGGTATGTTCACAGTGAGTTTGACTGGCATTGGCAGAGGCTTGAGAATTTGCTGCTGCTGCTGCTGCTACTTTCTGTGGCTTTGGGGAAGAGTATACTCTTAAGTTCCTCAAGAGTATCTTTGCCCAATCCTTTTTCCCTTTTCTGGTTTGTGCACAAGAAGCTCGCATGTTAGGGAGCTTGATATGTGAGGTCAGAGTGGTTCGAGAGATGCAAGTAGTTTTTGTTTTACATTTGCTGTGATGAAAAGGTCAGACGGCTATATGGATGTGAAGGATTCCTTGTCCTTGACCTCATCATAGAGACTACCGGTTGGAAAAATATGGAATGAGCTGAGAAGAGGCAAAGATTAAAGGAAAGGTAACAGAGAAGTTGTAGGCTGACCATTAACTCACAAAGATGACGTTTTCACCGCTTTGAATGACTATTTGGATTCCCCAGGTGAACAAGGACAAGGGGATTGATTTTTGCACCCGTCCTCTCTGGGACTTTCTTGACTGACGTGCAGATAACATCGGAAAATGGTCAGCCACACATACATAAGCCCACCCACTACAACGCACATCTGTCAAGGCCAACTGTTTTTTTTTTTTTTTTGAGGGGGGGTGATTGCACCATTTGTCCTCATCCTGAGATATGTTCTCACCAAATCCTCCTTTCATGTTACTTGAAGGTTGTATCCAGTATGTATCCTGTGTCAAAATACGCTTTCATATCCTGGTGTAGCTGTGTGCACATTCATCCTTTTTGAGCACATCATTTCATATAAAACATTCTAACACAAGTTGAGTAGCAAGAGAGTTCAAGATTGAGGATGGTTACGTGACAGATCTGTTCAAAGACATGCCTGGAGAGTGGAGGACTTTTGAAAGAAAGAGAGCAGCACTTTTAACCCTGTTTTGGTACCTGCACTCCTCATAGCAGTCCAGAGAGAGTCTGCGATAAGGCGAGATTGGAGATAAATTGCATCCTGGCATTGTTAATATTAACGACTCACCTCAGCTCCCGAAACCTGAGCTTTAAACGGGAAATTTAGGGCAATAAGAAATCCAATTTGCCTTAGTCTTTTTTTTTTTTTACATCAGGTGAGGCAAGGTCAAGATACAACAGAGGTTAGCATAGCTGCGTGAAACAGCTCTAGGTACTGTAACATTTACCCTTAACATCTGAGGACAGGGCATCTTGAGCCCAAATATGTATGGCCAGTGCTCACATTTTTTTAAAGCAGGGACATACTCATCCATTGTCACTGTTTCTTCTTCATAATTTCTATGTCTTGGGGGACTTTAAAATGATGTTTTACTAAGTATACATTATACAAACTCAAATGAAAAATATAAATACGAGATTTTATTTATGATAGACAGAGCACAGACAGGTGTTGGCATGGCAAGAGGTGATAATATATTGTGGTATACGTGCACATTATGCAAGCTAGATATTTTATTATTTGATATGCTTCAATGTCATGAGATCGCCAGGGGAAGCAGGGCCAGGTGAGGGAATTGGGACCCTTGGCTCTTATAGAGCAGAGTAGCTGTGTCTCTCAAACTCGCTCAGTGTAGCATATACTGTATGTCATGAACACCCAGTGCCCCAAATATCTTCACACGCATCTTTCATGTCGTCTTTGCATGTGTATGTGTGACTGTTGGCGTTTATATTTCAGTGATTTCATAAATCTTCAGCTTACAATATCTGTTTTCTGAGTGTATAGCACCCCATGTTCCTCATAAATCACATCAAATTTCACCGAAAAGCCAAGCCTAGTATAATGAGGTTTGTGCCTCTAAAGAGGCTACAAAATCAGCAAATATGCAATTATTTATTTTTTTAATCAATTCTGATATATATAAAAAAAAACACCTATGGGAAGTGTTCTTAACCACTGAAAGATGTTTCAAATGATATACTGTACAACAACAAAGTGTGTCAAACAAGCCTGCTGTTAGTTTCATTCCCTGCATATTCTTTCAACTATTTTAGTTTTACCGTTGTGCAAAAGTTTAGCTGTGAAAATAAATTGAAACAATTGAAAATGTACAACATCTGGACCGGTATTTAAGAAAGACAAAAAAAAAAAAGACACATAACAAACAAGCTGTTTAGTTGCTGTGTACCTGCAGCAGAAGATGACAATCTTATTAGTTTCTTTGAATATGGCGTGTCCTTTTCTTAGCTGTCGCTTGCATAACACTCTCCGAACATTGACCAGATTTGGTATGAATGTGATTAAATGTCAGAGAGAAGCTGTGAGAGTCTTAGCAAGTCGGAGAGGAAAAGCACGTCATGTTCCTGTAAAATGCCTTGCTCGTATGCTCAGCCCTCGGTCACTTGACTCAGAAATTTTGCACCACTCTTCTGTCGGTTACAAAAGTGTAAATACATTCATGTTTGTATTGTATATGGATCCTGGGTTGTTACAATAGCCTTATTCACCTTTTTAGCAAATTAAATAGAAAAAAAGTTCAGAAAAAAAATTAAATACACTTCGGTAAAACAGAGCATACTACTTTTTGGTAAATAGCTTATGTAAATATTGATGAGAACACAATAAAACATTTTTATAAACTCTTAAAGTAAAAGGTTTTGTATAAAATTTGAATTTTTTGCTATGTATTTTAGCTAGCGCTCAATGGAAAGTGTCCTCCCCACTCCCTTCCCTTTTGCACTGTTTCCACAGTAATTTGGTTTGGAAAGAAAATGAGCAAAAATTTGCCAAACTGACTGCTGCATATTTGTGCCATAAGTGTGTACCATAAATATTTATTGAATTACTTTTTATTTTTTTTTATTTTGGCCTTTTTTTCCAGTCCAGTTTGTCAGTAACACAGTATTATATTTGAATTGCTTTTTCTTTCTTTCAACCTTGATTTTCTGTTCTCTTGTCATGGTTACTGAGTGGCTGTACCCCTTTTATCCTTGTCAAGAATGAGTTGGGCAAGTTGTGAAAAAATGGTTTTAATGTTCAAAATCGGAAAAAAAAAAATCAAAGTGAGGATATATGACACATTCCACCAGTCTGTTACAAAATGCAAACTTTTTCAATAAAAAAAGTTTTTTTCCTATGGACATGCTCTCTGGTTGTGATGTTTTATGGACTGGGAAAGAAATCCTTTCACAACTTGATTTATTATGTATAAAATGTATGCGACTATCAATTTAGTATATCAAGAGAAGACTGGTCGCTGTGGATGTTAAAAGGCATCTTGAACCACAAAGTCCATGATTGAAGTTTTGGGGGTCAGGGGCCAGGTACCATAAGTTTTAAGGCCGCAAGAGATGCACGAACTAAGATGTATAGAAAATAAATGTTTTATCGTCAAATATCAGATTCATTGTTGACATAGACCATATCCTATTTGGTTTTGTCGAGAAAATAACTGGCTCCACTTGTAATATATTTGCGTAACATATTCTAGTTATACAACTCATCTCAATCTGCCTTCTCATTTTTTCTACCTCCTGTCTAAATCTCTCACTCAGACACAAACAATTTTATGCCATTGCTGCTTAAAAACATATCGCTAGTTTGTGCGATGTTGTTTGCTGACCAAGTTGGCATGACAAGTCTCGATGCCGGTTGTTATGTTTACTTCGGCACGTTCCGGAATGTCTGTCCTTGAATAGCTTCTGTCGACGTTAACTTGATGTGATCAATAGATCATTCTTAATGACATAAAAGTAGCACTGAACCCAGGGCAGATACGCAAGGTTTTTGTGTTTCCCTCCACACCAAATTAGAAGGGCTTAAGGATATTTTAGAGGGCGAAAATAGGCATAATCATGCCACTGAAAAGGCATTTTTGAACGGGTTTCACATATCTGAAAATACCTTCTAATTTCTAAAATAGCATGATTTACTGGACCAATCAAAGTTTGGAAACACTCTTTAATTCCGTGATTTTTCAGTATTTAAAAAATTTCCTGACATGTAGATTAACACTTAAGTCATCGACATAATGAAGAAATATCGATTTAATTGTTTGGTAAAAAAAAAAAAAATGTTGATCAAAGAAGAATGTTTTATAATTTACATTCTTCAAAGTGGCCCCCTTTTTCCCAGAAAACAGCTTTCCACATCTCGGTTTATTATTTATTCTCCGTCATCATTATGATGTGGATGACATTCAAGTCACAGCTGTGTATTATCAACTGTTAATAGCTTGAATTTTTTGACTTCTGTATGTTTTTGAGACCATTTGAAAAGGCGTTTACAAATGTTTAAATGGTACTGTACATAACACATTCCGCTGGATTTATCAATGTTGCTACTCACTAAAATCAAAATGATTGATAATGTAAAGAATAGCAAAACGATCATGCTCAGAAATTCAAGCAGGTGCATCAAATTTTTCTTTAACAATCCAAACTATACAATACAATACTACTTGATTTATATAGCGCCTTTCACAACAGCTGGAGCTGTAACAAAGTGCTTTCCATATGGTGTAATATAAAAGCCACGGGGGCAAGGTCAACAGGGTTGAAAGTAGAAGGGCCACGGGGACCGAACACCATCTTCTTTTCATTGAAATTCAAGAAAATAACTGCTTTCTTAGGACATTACAAGTATTTAGTAGGTTTGCATCAACACCGACTTGATGACCCACTTCTTTGCCTAAACCATTCGGGATTGCACTAAATATGGCAACAGCAATAAACTGCAAATGAATATTGAGAGGATGCACAAATGATTAGAAAAGTGCTCCTTGCCTCATCTCAGGTCATCACATGACAGATGTTCCTTCTAAGATTTAAGATATGAAATCAACTTTAAAATGATTAGAAAGGTAAAGAGTCCGAAAAAAGTATGAGAATCAGGCATGGACATCCTGCTGGCAGTTAAACACAAAATCAAACCTGACGCAATGAGTCTCAAACACAATACAAATGGTGTACAAACCCTCAGTCCAATTTCACCTTCTTTGCTAATTTAATGTATTATGGAGAACGTAATTAGGAGTTTTGCTTCCTGTAAGGATTATGTTACATCAGGGGTGGGCAAACCTTTTGATTGGCGGGCCCCAATGGGTTCTAAAATCTGACCAAGGTGCCGGACCAGGAGCAGATGGATGGAGTGTTTTGGTAACCTCACTGCATCGGGGAAAGAAAATACATTCAATTTTAAATGAAAGTGAATAAAAGCATTTCAGCATTATATATATGTATTTGAAAAACCACAGTATTTAGAAAATAAAACATTAAAAGGTTTATTCATTTAATTTTTTTTCAAGTTCAGCGGGCCGGATTAAAACGTTTAACGGGCCACATGTGGCCCCCGGGCCATAGTTTGCTCACGCATGTGTTACATAGTAACCAAACTGTCACTAAGCGTGTGAATCACCATAGTTGCGTTGACCAATATCTACCGAACTATGTGGAAATACAACCAGAACAAGCCGTGTATGGTTTTTCACTTTAGCACCCATTGTACTGTTACCAATGTCTGCTCTCACCGCTAATTCATGAGCCGCTGCCACAGCCAGAGCCGACAATCCCGTATATCAAGCAACAAATGGGATTATAACGAGGACATCCAACCATACAGCTCATCTGCATCCTTGGCCAAGTCTACATCACATTGGTTTTAAGATTTTGGCATCGGTACTTGAACATTTTGTTTTGCTCGAGATCAAAGCAAACAAGAATGAAGACCTCAGCCAAGTTTTAACAGTGTTGTAAATCCAGCACTTGAATTGATCGTTGTGCACGAGTACAGTAAATGGCTAAATATCACATTTAAAAAAATACCCAAATGGAGCTAGTAAAGCCACTAGTGAGATCCATATTTTCTGAGGACATGGCCTAAAAACCTTTTCGTTTATGAGGCAGAAACTGAAAATGCAAAGATCACCATTATAATACATAACAGGTCATAGCTGTTTATTAAAAAAAGAAGAAGAAAAAGAAGGCTGAAAAGCCAAGATGAAAAACGAGAAAACAAATTGTGGCTTTCTCACAGCAGTCCATCCTCTTCCCACATCTTATTCTCACACTTTGATGAGGAAGAGGAGCTGGAGGGAAAGACAACTTTCTGATGTTTTTCTTATTTAACATTTCTGTTTTATCTTGTCTGCTTTCATGCCTATGTGGAATGGTGTTTTGAGGCAATGAGGCGTTGCAGACTTTTTAATGGCTGTTTCATTTTGTGGAGGCTGGGTAATATTTGGGACAGTTTTTTCAACCCTTTATCCTCAGCACACATGTTGGAGTGTCTTCTCCATCATGTTTCTTACTATTGTCTCTGCTACCCATATTGTTTGACGTTCATTAGAAGTTCGGCTTTAATAATGGAGTGCCTTTTTGATCACTTAAGGACAGTTTATCTCTAGAGCAGGGGTGGGCAAACTTTTTGATTGGCGGGCCACAATGGGTTCTAAAATTTGACAAAGGGGCCAGACCAGGAGCAGAAGAATGGAGTGTTTTGGTAACCTCACCTTATCGGAGAAAAAAAATACATTTAATTTTAAATGAAAGTGAACAAAAGTATTACAACAATATATATGTCTTTGAAAAACCACAGTTAATTCATTTAATTTTTTTCAAGTTCGGCGGGCCAGATTAAAACGTTTAACGGGCCGCATGTGGCACCCGGGCCGTAGTTTACCCACACCATGCTCTAGAGAAGGGTTGTTGGGTTGAAGCATGTTTTGCCAATGTTGTGTTGGATGAAGCTGTGTTAAGCCAAAATTCGGAGTCCTGTCTATTCCTGTTGCAATTAGCGCTAAGGGAGTGTGGTGGTGAACACCTTGCACTGCTCTTCCAACTTATGTTACACGTACAGGATTTTAATAATTCACTGTATTTGTAATCATAATGAATCTTATCCTGAGCTCAAGACAGTGTGCTTGAAAACTTGAAAACCAGCCCCAAAACAATCCAGAGACTGTTAGAAACAAGATTCTCTGCTGCGCTCAGTATTTTTATTTTTATTTGCCTGAAACAACACTGTATATAGTACGGAACCATGGTCATTTTAGTAAACAAAAACTAACAAAATAATTCCAACTAACATTGAAACAACATTAATGAAATAAAATACAAACAAAAATGACTTAGAAAAACAGAAGCAAACTGAAACTCCATTTTAGATTTACAAAACTAACTATAATTGGTCAGAAAATGTCCTTAATTTTCTTCTTTGGCAATTAATTAAATATACAAGTCTTTGGGGTTGATTTTAAATGCATTTTGTTCGATATTAACGCTACGGCTGCTTTCTGGAAGAAGAGAAGGTCGAACAGTCATATGGGAGGTGAAATGATATTGGTCAAAGGAGACGACTTTGTATGTGGCTCTGGCCCGAATGGCTCACCTGCTCTTGACATTTAACTCATCCTTTGTGCTTTTCTTTTTTGCTTCATACATGGAAAGAAATTATTCATATGATATAATAAAATATACTACACTGTACACGCAGGGTTAATAACTAATAATTAAGGGTTAATAATAGAACCACCGCCTCCCAAAAAAATGGGAAATATTTAAAAATATTATTTATTTGTTTTTTGTTGTATTAATTTCTTTCCACGTATCTGGTATTGGAGCAATCCAAAAGTAATTAATCATATTGAAGTTACATTACTTTAATATTACACCACTTTACTAACTACATTTTTTCATAGATACCTTTTTAACAGTGAGATGCAACCCCCAAAAATTCCACGAAAAATTGTTATATCGGGTTGGAGTGGGGGGGGGGCACCATCTTACCGCTTGCGACCCTTGTGAGGATAAACGAATAATGGATGGATGGATAATATAATACAGTATAATATAATTATTTAAAATTAGATTTTGAATTTTAAAGTGCAATTACCATCACCATAAATTTCAAAGTATACAGCAACTAAGGCGGGTACACGAGGCATCAAGGTACTGTCTTGATATCTCGTGTGTCCGCCTTCCTCTTAAATAATGGATGTGTTCAATATTTATGAGCAAAAACCTTCATGTGTGTGGGGCAAACACAGTTCTCCTCAGCGAGTTGACTCGAGAAACTGTGACATGACAGAGTGGAGGCAATCAAAGCCCTCTGACTAACGAGCAAGGATGTGACAGTTAAAAAAAAGTAAATAAATAAATCATCCAACCTGATGTTCGTCCAGCCATTTTCGGAACCATTTCTCCTCCCTCGTGGGAGCGCGGGAGCAAAACCCCTGAGGAGTATACAGAATCAACCACAGTTTCCCATTGGCCCATTGTTCAAAATTTTATTCTTAATCATATGTTGGAACAGCTGGATAATAAATTCTAAAAAAAATCTATATATATCTGTTCAAAGTGTCAGTGAGCTTAGGTCAACTGTCAGATAACTTTTTTTTAGCAGTGCAAAAGCTCTTGTGATAATTAACGATAACAATAAACATACATTAGCACGTTTCTGACAGCAGTTAATTTTTCTTCAGATCAACAACCTTTTTAATAGCCGGTAGAGGGTGTCTAATTGATTCTTCAGAAGTTACACATTGATGAGCAAAAATGTATGCTTCAGTCCCCCTGTTTCGTATATTCAAATCCTCCTCTCCGAATGTTTAGAATTGGTGCTGGTGCTTTCCTCAGTGTGAGAGAAGTTGAAATGGTGACCTACAAATGAAAATAGAGACCCACAAGCGCAGCAGGTTGCTGAACCCTCATGAGTTGATTGGCACTTTTCCTGCTCCACTTAACAGTACTATCAAGCATTTAAAAAAATAATCATGTAGATGTACCCCATCAAGCACTAAACATCTTGAAGCAAACACAAGCATAATAACAAATTTAGAACTAATAACTCCATCAAACAATACATGACACTTCCATCATAGATTTGGTGTCAATTTAGATTATGGTGGTGATCATTTTATCACTCAATTTATTGTTTCAAATAATTGCAGTCTTAGCGCACTGAATTACATACACCTCAAACAACTCAGTAGAACAAAATTCAAACAAAACATTTAAAAAAGCTCTCTGCGACTAGCGCTCATCCATATCAATAGAGGTTATGCATTAAAGAAGAGGTGGGAGAGATAAAAGAGAGTGCTTTGAAAGCTCACAAGTGATTTTCTATTGGTCAAAGCTTTGTGTTTGGAAGCTACGTCACGGCGCTGTGAAAAAGTATTTGGCATCTTCTAGAAATTCACATTTTTTCACATCGGTTCCCCACTTGAATATTTGTCATCAAACAAATGAAAATGTCAGACAAAGATATAGTGCATAAAATGCGTTTTTTTAAATGGTTTATTTAGCCCCTTTTATTCAAGTCTGGAATTTTATGAGATTAATCCACTCCCCCCCCCGAAAAAAAAAATATATATCTATATCTATCTATCTATCCATCCATCCCTCCCTCCCTCCCACCCTCCATCTATCTATCTATCTATCTATCTATCTATCTATCTATCTATCTATCTATCTATCTATCTATCTATATATATATATATATATATATATATATATATATATATATATATATATATAGATATATATATACACACACACACACACCCCCACCCCGACACGCATACACACACCATATTCTCCGGGCTATAATTCGTAAATTTTTTAATAGGTTGGCCGGTCTTTTATTCACATCTGGACTTTGATGAGATTAAGCCACTCCCAAAAAAAAAAAATATATATATATCTATATCTATCTATCCATCCATCCATCCATCCATATATATATATATATATATATATATATACACACACACACACACACACACACACCGACACGCATACACACACCATATTCTCCGGGCTATAAGTCGTAAATTTTTTAATAGGTTGGCCGGTCCTGCGCCTTATACTCCATGCGACGCATACATAAAAAAAAATGTAAAAAAAAACAAAACTCTATCGTTATGCATACTGATGTCCTCTGCTCCTAACATAGGCAGCTGAGAACAACTGAACACAAATGCCCCTCAAGAGAATCATAGTCTGCAGACTACAAAGTTGCAAGTAGTGAAATTTGCAGCTAAAAACCGTAATCGAGCAGCAGAGAGAAAGTCTGGAGTGAAAGAGGAAGAAGTGGAGAATACTAAGTCATAACCTTCGTCAGAGGCCCAAACTATTCCTACGATGGAAAAAAAAACTGAAAACTAGTTCACCAGTGGCTGCTTGAACAGTGCTTGAACGGTGCAGTTCCAGTACGTCTCCATGCTCAGGTCTTTGCCACGGTGATTAACAAAAGAATTTGCGGGAGGACCTTCTTCTTGGTTTTAAGATGAACACTTGCACACCTTTTCTGTTCATTCGTTCTTTTATTTTCCATGTAGCTAAATAACCTTCATTGTGTCAGCATATTTTACACCTCTTCAGCATGTTTTTTGTTCAGTAATTAATGTTAAGACACGCCTTCCAAAATGAAATGTCTGTATTTGAGCTAGAATTTTCTAAAATAAATGCACAAAATGTGACTTCTACTCCAGCGCGACTTGAGTAGGGTTTTTTTCTTTCTCATTATGCATTTTTGGGCTGCTTCGATTTATATTCTGGAGCAACTTGTAGTCCGAAATATACGATGTATGTACGTATGTATGTATGTATAACTATGTATTTGTGTTTATTTTTGTACCATAGCTCTCAATAGTTTTTTTTTTCTTTAATAAATAAAAGCAGAATTTAAGAATGCATTTTGCATGTTTACCAAAATTATCTTCAGCTAGCATTTTTGGGGAAACATAGGACATTTACAACCATGCAAATACTTATTCACAGCACTACATGTTTAGGTGATTTAAAAGTACTCTTATTTTTATGATGACACCTCATTAAATGGTGTCCCAGAGTTTTTATCGCCAACTTCCAATAAGATTCTCTAATGCTTTTGTGCACTTTTTCCATTACTATTTCTACTGGCAATGAATACACTGATCAATTTATGAACATAAGACATCCTTAGAAAATAAATTAAAATTCTATAATTCGCCCCTCAATTTCCAGTTTTAGCATTTACAATCTTCTTCCACCCATTTGATTTCCACTCTTGTCTCTTAGGTTCTGAGCATGTGTGTAAGCTCTTTAATTAAGCTTTCTCCAGCAAATACATTAGTCCAGTGCTGGGGCAGTTATGAAATGTGGGGAGGTTGTAATATGGTTTATGGATCTGACATTTGAAATAAATACTAGCTCCTTATAAATATTCAATCTTTGTCATCTGACCTTCCTGAACAGTTTATGAAATTACATCCTCACTATGTATATATATGATGAGTGATGAAGACCAAATTGAAATAAATGCAGCCTTGCCATACCAGTTTTGACAAACCTCGGAGTCAATGTATTGTGCCAAGCTCTAGGCCTTTTGAAATATGTTGAAAAATAGTTCCGATCCTAACTGCTGTCAGTGGCATGCCAGTTTTTGGGCAGAATACCTCATTTCCCTTTTGACCAATCAACTTTTGCGTGGCATTGTAAACAATCCAACATAGTAACATGCTTACTCAACAGGAATTGTTTTTTTTTTTTTTTTTTTTGCCTTGCTGTCAGGCGTCGTGCTTGCTCATGTGAAGAAAACAAGCCAGCGGCGATCGCATCATCCTTGCAGACCTCAACCTGGTTTCTCTCCTCTGGCTCTTTTTAGAAGCTCAGCCACTGGTCCAAAACAATAATGAGAAACAGACTGAGAAGAAAGACAGAGAACGACATGAAAAGCCACACAAAAGCATCGAGGTATGTATTCTGTACAGTGTCGCAGGACGATAATATGAACACTTCAAGCATCATTAAGACAAAAATAGAGCCACGCCAACGAGCAGACTTGCCTTTTACAGCATCGGCCAATGGTGCGTTTCCTAACCATGCAAAACCAAACAACTGTGACGTACAACATGTCGCAAATAAAATTCTATTTGCAGATTTACATGAGATCATCAAAATATTTACATCATCTCAAACTTGGCTCAGATTTTCATGCACTTGAAGGAAAATTGCATATTTAAATTACATTTAATTTATACATATCTCATGCAATTTAAAATATAAAATGGAATGTTTTGCTCTTTAGATTTCTAATTGGACAATCCAAAAGGAACAACAATTTGACCATTTTCCCTCCTCCATAGGTCAACACGCCTCTGTTGCCCAAATGTGGAAATGGTGCATGCGTATAGTCCATTGCACATAAAAATGAGGTACTTTAATTACTTCTGCTCTGAAATCATCAGCATATCAGTAGTATTTAAAAAACAACAACCACAAACAAACAATACTATCATTTACCGTGATAGTGTCTGGGTAATTGTCGTCCGGAAAAATCTGTTATCATGACAGGCCTACTAAAAAATAATATAAATCCAGTACGGTGACTATAATAAAATAATACATGTATTCTGACGCCCTGTTCAATCCTGGCTCCGGCCTTCCTGTGTGGAGTTTGCATGTTTCCTCCGGGTACTCCGGTTTCCTCCCACATTCCATAAACATGCATGGCAGGTTGATTGGACACAAAATTACGCGCTTAGTTGCTTAATGCATATGGATTTAAACACCCTACATTACCTGCTTGATCGAACAGTTTGTCACAGAGACAAGTCAAATCGCCAAGCGATGCAAACAAACGTATTTGGGGATTGATCCCATTCCTTCATTGATACAGTAATCGCATCGTCCTAAAATTCATACATGTATTCTGGCATTCTTTCCCCTTTTGCAGTGAAACCACCTAAAGCAGGAATTAACTAGCAGTATTTTAATTAATTTGCCTCAGTGTGACTCACTGGATTACAGAACAAACTGAGCTCCATTTGTCTATCTTTGCTATCTCTGCTGATAGCAGAAAAATGCCACTTTAATCCTCATCAAATGGGTGCTCTAAGGAAAATCCATTAAGTGCCCATTTATGCCATTTAGAATATTTGGAAAAAACAACGTTCATCAATTAAAATATTAAAACACATTCACTTCTTGGCCAGGTTAAAAGAATGTACTATTTGGCTTCTATACTGGTATTCAATTCAATATAGATTGGAAATCAGAGGTGGGCATTTTATAGAATTTTGCAGCACCGTCATTCTTCCATTTACAATTCAGACAACGATCCAATTTCATCGGAATTGGGATTTGTAACAAATGGTTGGGCCACCCTCAGAATCAAGAACTGAAAGTTCAATTGTTTTCTGACAATGACTCTTTCACATCTTTGTGGCAATATTTTGGCCCACTCTTACTTGCAGAATTGCTTCAATTCAGCAGACTGGAGGGTTTTCGAGCCTGACTGGTCTTTTTAAGGTCATGCATTCAAGTCCGCACTTTGACCAGACCACGGTGAAACTTTCATATTTTAAATATTCATTCAGCAATTCAGAAGCTGACTTCCTGGTGTGTTTAGGACCATGGCTTTGTTGCAGAACCCAAATGCAGTTCAGCTCTAGGTCACAAACTGATGAGCCAACACTTTTCGTCTGGATTTTCTGATAAAAAGCAGAATTCAAAGTTCCATCAATCAAAGCAAGTCGTCCATGTCCTTGAGCAGTAAGTAGCACTAGACCATCGCAGTACCACTACCATATTTGACTGTTGACATGATGTTCTTTTTTTTTTTGAAAAGGTCTATTACATTTTAACTACGGTACTACTTTATATCTAAAATCTTGGGCATCATTCTGAAGTCTTTTTTTTTTTTTCTTCAAAAGTAAGGCAAGCCTTCATGTTCTCTTTGGTCAGCAGTGGTTATACTTGGAAGTAAAAGTTTTGCCCAGTTATGAACACTGACCTTAACTGAGGCAATAGAGGGTTGCAGTTCTTTAAAAAGGTTCCTTTGTGACCTCCTGGATAAGTCGGCCCTGTGCCCTTGGGGTAATTTCTGTCAGCCAACCAGATTCTGCTCCAAGTTCGCTCCATTTGTGACAGTGGTTTACTGGAGTCATAAAGGTTTAGCCAATGACTTTGTAACCCTTTCTCGACAGATAAAAAAATCCTTTGTTTATCATTTGTTCTTTAATTCCTTTTGATTGTGGCATTTTATTGCAGGTTTTTTACATCTTGTTGCTGACTTCCAGGTTTTATTTATGTGATTTTCTTGATCGGACAGATTGGGAGGTGTGCTCAGTGAAAATGAGCTCAGCTTCCCAATTTAATGTGATTGTACACACATAACTTGGGTTATATCGTATGAAATTTACAATTGCACAAATGATCTTTAAAATGAAAGTGGCGCAAAAAAGAAAAAACAAGCTTTCGAGAAGGGGACAAATACTTTTTCACGGAACTGTGAATGCTCCTGCTGCCTTATTGCAGTATCTGCTTTCCTTTTTTTTTTTAATCGGGGATTCATTTATTTCAACTAATTTTGACACGAGTAAAACTTTCCTGCCATACTGTAACGTTATCTCGTAATGAAGATATTTAAGTACGTAAAGAGGGCTATAATATAACTTTTTTTCGACTCTACGGCTCTTTGATCAATAATTGCATCAATAAGATTTTTTTTTAATAAATATTGGAACTTTTGTACAGTAAATATATAATCCCAGACTGCAAACCATAAATGAAATTGGCAACATACTCAAATTAATGTAGACACAAGTAGTTATACATGACATAATTGATAATTTGTCTAACAAAATAGACAGACGGACAGATAAATAGATATGTATTGAAAAAGTCAAAACTGAGCAGACTGCAGTTTATTTTCTTTACTTTCTAAAAATAAATAAATAAATAAATAAATATAATTAAAAAAATAATAATTCCGAGGTCAGCTAGTTGTAATTTTCTTTATTACATTGAGACAAAGGTCCAAGGTGAATTGAACACAAAAAAATGTGAAATATATAACTTGGAACATCCTAATTTAATGGGGCACTTAGTAATTTGTCCGGTTGGGGATGCCGTAGTGTGACGTCATCGGCATCCGAACGTGTTCAAACCAGACGGATTTGCATTTTGATACCTTACGGCCAATCAGAATGACCATTGTTATACATACAGCAATTAATGGGACACAATTAATCCAAGTCATATCTAAAAAGCACAATGGCTCATTTGTTCGCAATTTGTTCCTTCTTGAGTGTATGTTTTGCATTTCATTTTATGAAAACATGACCGTTATTGACGTCACAAAAAATAACTACTCAGTCATGAAAATTGTTACAGTTCTTCAAAAGCAATCATTTGGCAACGTTATGAAATGGGCTACTCATTCAATTTGAAGTAATATACGAATAATATAAATAAATAAAACTGCTCTCCTGTTGAAATCATTTGGACAGAATGTGGGCTATGATCCCAATTTGTACAAGACTCAACAACTGTAATAATGTAACAAAAAAATGTATGAGTAGCTTGTATTAAATCTTTACTGGCTAAATATAATATATTACTCTACCGTGTTACTTTTATAACGTGTTACCACAACACTGATTATGACACCATAATAAAATTGAAAACATGCAAAAGGCTATGTTGTAGCGGGACATTAGGACTAAATGCACATATGTCCAACTGCCGTTAAACACATCTTGACACCATGAACAATGTCAATTAATAGAATAAAGTTGCTCATGAGAATATGCGCAGTTTTTCTGTGGATGCAAAAATATGCACGAATCTAAGGATGTGAAGCTGTGTGGGTGTATGTAAATGTGTGCAGACAGATGAACCTTAGAGAGGATTTATTGTGAGCACAGTGTGACCATATGCTTTGCGCCTGCAAAGGTATAAGCAACATCTTTATACCTTAGCCAAGAGCTGCATATGTAGACATAGTCATATGCATCAGTTTAAAACATCTCTCCAGACATAAACAAGCGGAGCTTGAGGCTTAGGGGTATGACTTTTGTAACGAGTATATGCTCCACCAGTATGGACAACCCATCCATATATGTTGTAGAGTGTAAAGTGGAGTTTTATATGAGTGGTTCGGTGTCATGGGAGTAAGTTTATTGTGGTGAAAAGATAAGATGGCCTTTAAACAATGGTCCTTTCGGAGCCAACTTCTCTGTCAGAACTTGGAAGCTGATCTGCTGCAGCTCCCAACAGCAGTGGGAACTCCAGTGGGTACGCAAGATTTGAAATAAGACAAACATGAAAAAAATCCTTTCAAAATAATGATTGAATTAATGAAATGTTCCAGGTCATAAAACTAGTTTTATTTTCAGTAGGTGATTCAATTTCATTATTTTAAAAACCCAGATTCTCCCCCAAACGAGAATGGTTCGACCCAACTTGTCACGTGCCACTTCTCGTTACCTGTCAATCACTTGAATACGCAAACAATGGAGTCATGGTTGAAGCCTAAGTCTTCCGAACAAAATGGATGCACAAGTGTAAAAGAAGGCCGAATCAGAATTCAAAATTCTGGTTGTATGTTGAAGATTATATTTTATCTGGATTTATACCCGCAAGTTGCAACAATCCCGAGGCACTGTCGTTTTTTCTCTATGGGGAGAAACTATTGTGTTCTGCGTGTACGTAAATGTGAAATTCCGTGCACAAAAGCATGTTTTGCGTGTACAAATATGCGTTGCGCGTGTACAATACCCTCCATGCTTATGCACAAAATTTTTTTAAGCTTACGGCTTCTCTCCGCTGCGTTCGCCAGCAACTGCCGCTGTAAATGTTTTTGTTTGCTCTTTCTCGAAGGAAGAAGATGAAACCTGAGATGGTTAGGACTGCTATCAAAATGATGGTAATACTTGATGACTAAATGTGGCATTTTTATAGCAGAACAAACCAGGAAACAATTAAAAAATGCTACACATATGCATACGCCCATTTATGCTCACTGACTGCCGAATGGCCATCATTTGTCACTACTACTTTACAAAAACATCATATCAGATTAATTGGTGAAAAATAATTTGTTGCCAGCTGACCTTTTTTTTTAATCACCTGTAAGCCACATTTCCGCATGCTGATAGAGGCTTGGCATTTGAAAGTGGCAGTCACAAACAACTGCAGTCATTGTAATGGCGCTGTGTATTAGATTTTGAATCTTTTGTTTTTAATTTTATTTATGCTGGCATAAATCTTAAGTGACTTCTGCGTGTGTGGTGTAACTTCCAAGCATGGTTGCTAGGCAGTGCTGATCAACACTTGCGTTTCTGTTGATGCATTGGCGGTAAACACTCATTCAGTCATGAGTATTTTGATTAAAGAATCATTCAGCCGTTATGGTCCATTTTCCAACAATAAACTCAATTTTTGTATTTTTTTTTTCATTATTTTAAATTGTAATTTTTTTTCATTATTTTTTTCAATGACATTATTTTTTTAAACGATAATAGCTTGCATTTTCAAAATGTTCAGGTTGTTTTGGAGAAATCAATATAAAACGAAGGAGTTTAAAAACGGCTCCTGATAATAAGCCTTATGGCCACGCCCCACTCTCCATGTCTTGGTGAGAATCCCGCCAGGGACCGATCACAATTCGTCCATTGAAAGTCATTGTAAATATGTCGTTCATAAATTCAAAATAACGGGTCCAACCGGCCCCAAGATGTATGTGGTCATCTGTGCGTCAGCCCACTCTTCTGGAAACCTCTCAAAAAGATTAGCTGTTTCAAGGCTGACTTAAAAGACCAAAAAATGAGCAGCCTGCTACACGGAGCTGTGGTGCAGTTTCTGTCACGTTTGTCGTTTTTCACATTAAGTTTCGAGAGGTTTTTTCGTGATCTGAATTGCTCATAGATTAAACCTAAATCTGTAAGCGTTACCTTGGCTTCCTTTTTTCCCAAAGTCCACCTCTGAGTCTTTGAGGAACTCCCTTCACCGCCTATCCAAAAATGACCACACTCGACTGAAGGGTTGGCCTCGCTGGCAGTCCGGTGGTTCGAATCTTTCAACTTTGACATTTTGTCAAGCTGACCTCCTGGGCTTGTATTTTTCCGAAATTGATGCAGCTGTATCTCATGCTGGACATTGTTTCACCCTTTGGCTGCATGGAGAAAGTGCGATGCAAGGTCTGGAGTGGATGACTGCCACACAACATCCTCAGGAGCAGCGGCAAAGGCTATGGCTGGAGCTCCCCGCTGACTGCTTGTGCGTTTGTTGAGTGCTGTTTGGCTGTCTGGCTGACTAGTGGGGGCGTGGAGCTAATCCTTCTCGACTGCATGAGCAGGCAGGAGTCAGAAACATGGAGCCCCATGTCTGGATGGTAAAAAGTTGATCTTCTGCTCAGTGCTAACCTTGAGTGGTTAGCCGTCGAAAGCAAATTCTGAGCTATCAGGAGCTAACAGCCATGGCTGTCTGAATGTTTGCCCATGGAGATATAAAAAAACTTTTGCATCGCTAAATGTCCGAAAACTACAATCAATAGCCACCAAAATTCATAAATACGTTCCTACTATTACACTCTAACCTGTAAAATTAAAATAAAAAAAATAAAATACCTTTCAGCATCATATTTTTAAGTTTGTTAAGGTCGCATTTGATGTCAATAAACCCAAAATATTGTGCAGCTGGCTTTTGTACAGTATTTTCACAGGTGAATATGGACGAGTAGGAATGTGCATACGAATTGTGGTGGCATTTAATTGTTTCAGACGCTAAATTTCAACAACCCTGACAAACCTAGCCTGGAAATAACACATATTACAATGCTTGCCTCCCTGCTATGACATAGGCATCCGGAGATGAAAATAAAATAAATAAATAAATAAACAAGAAAACTACCACTAAAAGGTGCGTGCCAATCTGCGGGTTTAGCCATCACAAAAAAGCCCTTAAATCATAGCAGTTTCTCTTAAGGGGGGAATTTTAGTGCCGACATCATTTTTACCGACATCATTTTTACACAAAGACTTATTATATAAGTGCCAGGTTTCAGCCCAATCCAGTGTCACTTCAAATGACTTTTATTGGATTTATTAAATACAGAATACAAATGCACATGCTCCTTTGAAGTAGCCTGTTAGATGAGTGGTGCACACATCACTATGGACAATTAGTCTAACTTTCCGGTTCCACTTTGTAAGCTAATTTCACAAGTGAGACATTTTTTAAGTGCATCTCAATGGAATTCATGGGTCTCAGTTAAAAAAAATGTTCTCAACCCATAAATTCCATGCTGCGAGTATTAGGGCCACCTTCAGACTTTAACTGAGCTTGGCTCTTAAATTACTGCGCCCACATCAGTCTCTTGCGCATGGTGAATGTGTCCAAAATCAGGACGGGAGAATTGGCTTAACTGGAAAGAACGCAAGACAGAAGTGTAAAATAAATAAATAATACAAATAAAACACTCAAATTCAAACGGGAGAATTTGGTCCCGAACTGAAATGGGTGCAAATGGAGTGGCTGATTTTGCATCCCTAAATAGTATGTCTAGAAGGCAGTTGCAAATCAATGTGAAAAGCGGTCCCAGCGTAACACAGGCTGAATGAAAGTTGGAATGGGGAGCCTTTCCGCATAAATTAATAGTTTTAATCTATAGGCTGACTTGGAGCCTGTCACAAGAAGGAGTCAAGCCATATCACCTGTGCCAAAACTCCTTTCAAGCATACATTTCCATTTGTGTGGGTCATTTCCAGAGCTGGGCAGCCTGTCCCGGGGGCGGAACAGTCCGGCCCGACCGGACGCCCATTTTCGGGAGCGGGGGTTGGGGGTGACAAATTTTTAAAAGGGGTTCAATTAGCAGCGGCACGGCAGCCGACTGGTTAGCTCGATGGCCTCACAGTGCTGAGGTCGTGGACAACTGACATAGACGAACCAACAAGGACTGAAAAGCAAAAAGGGAACTAAATACAAACAAATTTACAAAACAACGAGGATCCCCTGGACAAGACACAAAGGGTAGTAGGGAGTTGTTTGGGTAACACAAGGGACCGGGATAAGAACAGGTATACACAATAACTAACGAGACACACAAAGTAACACAAGGAAAACCTGAAACTAAATACTAAACCAAAAGTAACCAAAGCAGATCATGACAGTTGTGGCCTCGACACAGACCTCTGGGGGATACCACAACCCATGCCAAGTGTTCTGATGCCACCCTATTTTTATATACAATATCTTTCTTGTTAAATCACATTTTACCCAGACTCGGGCTACTTCTCTAATTCGATATTGTTTCAGTTTGTTGAATAGGATTGGATGATAAATTGTAACGAAGATTTCTTTCAAGATCAGCAAAAATACCAACAGCGTATTTTTTTTTCCGATTTGGCCCATCAATGATTTATTCAGTTACTTCAATAAGTGCCACTGAAGTAGTTCTTTTGTGTCTAAAATTATAATGACTTGCATTTTTTGGTGTTGTTTTGTTTTATATATTTTAATTACCCAACACAATAACTGATATTCTTCATTATATTTTGCCGTTAATTGGATTTTGCTTCAGCAAAAAGCGGAAAGTCTGACTTTAAACTTAACCATGAAGGTTTGTTGCTGCTGATAGGTAAGACACACAAGAGCTGGAAAAGTCCAGCAGATGAGACATCTCTTTTGGACTTCTTTCCACTCCACCCTCCTCCCAAACACATGCAGATCAAGATGGCAACTTTCCCTGTTAGAACATCCAGAAATAGCTCACCCTTTGGGCTGTTAGTTCCAGTCCAATGACTGATAGTAGCAGGGGACTTTTCTTTCCCCATTCTTTGAACTTCTAAACACCAGTATGGTTTTGTATGACCTAGATTACACAAGTTATACTTTAACATCATATATTCAATTGCATTTTTCCTCCTTATAAATATATGATTTTCAAATAGTGTGTTTTTAAATTTCCTCTTCAAGAATATTATTTTCATTAGTGGCACTTAGATCGATGAACAAGCATCCAGAGCAATGCAATTAAATGGAAATTACCAATAAATGACATGTGCTCCACATCAAAACCAAAATTCATATTGTAAAAAAGCAATGTAATCATGAAAATGCTGTGGTTGTTTTTTTATTATTTGCTTTCTGTATACTTGGGCAATGAATTCTAAATGTTATTTTATTACTTTAATGCTATTGCCTGGCTACCTCTCAATCTATCTCAGATGTCTTTGAAGTGCCCGAAGAGCTCCCTCTTTTTATCGCACTCTTCCACTTTTGCACAAATGACATTCTTTACTGTTGGAACAAAATGCATTTAATCTTCTACTTTAGCATTAGTATTTTCTAAACTTTTCCATTGTTCCTTCAATACAATATCGGGATGATGTTGGCTCTATATGAAACGTTTGTTATTGCATGTCCATAATCTTGGATTAATCGTTGACATTGATGGAAATTCTGGAGATCAATTGAAAAGAGTGAATGTAGAATATTGTGAAAGCCATGATATGAAAAATTAATTCATGAGTCATAAAGGGATAAAGTACATTAGGAGTCAATATGTATGTGGGCAAATAACCATCCATTATCTTTACCGCTTCTCCTCACAAGAGTGCTTGGGTCAATATCTAAACCCATTTTTGGGATGTATGATTTTCAATTTTACTGGTGAACCTACCTTGGTTTTTAGAAATGACCTGTACATTTACAACTGTACAGCGTCATATGAGTCTGAGATGAATAAAATAAACAGACAAACAATATCAGTATGCATATCTGTAATTATCCCCCAGCCTCTTAATAATCAGAACTACATAAACACAGACAGTAGAATTAATAATAACAACAACAGTAATAAATACTTCTAGTAGCCGAAATTTTTTTATTCATTCTTTTCCACGCTTACACTTTTATTTGTCATATAGTGTACATGCAGCACTTGTACCTTAGAACCATTCACAGCTTGTGTCGTGTGATCGATTTAACTGTTACGGCACAATGACAACATTGATCTAATTTGTGTCAAAAGCCATCTGAACAATAAAATGCAACTCAACTCAATTCTATTTATATTGTGCATTCACAAACAATAATATGAAGTTGTAGTGTCCAACCTCTGAATGGAACTCTAGTTAATGTAATTGCTAACAACTTTGTGTGTGTATATTTGCTGCTTTATATGAAAACGAATTATATGAAAAGCGTAATTAAGTTATACAAATCTTTCAAACATGATATTTTTGGGACGGTATTTATTTTTTTTTTTTAATCAAGCGCTTTCTATGTCATCCATTCATAACAGAGGTGAAAAAAGAACGCATCGCTGCTCATGAACCCAACCAGCTGCATGCTATTATGCCTCCCCAAAGAATCAGTTCGGCAAGTTCAGATAAACTTTAAAATAATGTCAACTTAATTTGGTAGCAAAACTGCGGCTATTAAGGTTGTCCGTTAAAGCTGATTGTTAAATTTAAGTACTTTAACTTTAGTGTACTGGCCACCTGCTTGCTCTGGAATTGTCAAGAGACTGATATAGCAAATAAAATACTTCAAAATGTTTTTTTTTTGGAAGCAGGGAGTGTGAATTATAAATGCTGGCCCATTAGTGGTGTGATACAAATGCAGAGACACACATGCTGCTCAGCTGCGCTTGAGACAATATATGAATATGTTACTGAGAAATTGGCAGTTTATTTGCACGAGTGAGTCAAGTTTGGAATGTGTGGTGTGTGTAAGCAGTAAATGGAGCATGGTGGTTGGAGAGAGCTTTTGCGCTTCGGGGCAGTCTTCTACCGCCCACTGTCCTGATCTCTCTTTTGAACTTTGACATCAGGTACCCTCTCCACACAAAGCAACAACTTTTCTTTTGTTCGGGGAAAAGTGAGACAATGGGAGAAAAAAAACGGTTGCTGTAAAGTTACGGTGGAGACGAGAGAAAACATGTATTGTGATTTACTGATAAAAACAGTTGTATGATTATTTGATAGCATAGTTAACATCTCATATGTATTGTTAAAAAGATCTATTTATCTATCTATCTATCTATATATATATATATATATATATATATATACATATATATATATATATATATATATATATATATACATACACATACATGGTGACTCTGGATGCGTGCCGGGCCCTTTCCTTGGATCATCCCAGCTGCGGCGCTTGCTGGGACCCTGCAGCTTTGGTTCCACTTTCCCAGGCCCCCCACATTGTGGGGCCACGGCCCTGGCCGCCCTGGCTCCTAGAAGCTGACCAGGAGAATCTGATTGTTTAATTAAAAGAAAGCATTGCAAAGGCCCGACGCGGGTGTTGAGGTTAAGCGATTTCTGCCCAGTGCTGTCACAGTGAAGAAATCCAATAAAGTGTGGGAAAATGGCAGGAGTAATGACTCTCTTCAGGGTTCAAGGCAATGCTGGTCAATAAACAGGGGTAAACCCTGGGCATGGTCTGCTCCCTAAAATCAGTTTAACCATTAGTGCATGCTTCACCTCCGCGTGGTCCTGCCGGTTACAAATGCTCTCGGCTAAGCAGCATGCTCACGGGGGGCATCCATCTGATCAGCCAGCCTTCGAATCTTGATCACAACCATTATGAAAATTCCTCAAATAATTGGTTAACTGGTTTCAAAAGCCTTCGTGAACTCCACAAACTCTACCAGCCAGTGGAGACCACTCCGTTCTCGAGTGCCCAATGATCTGCTCCAAAATCATCTCGTTCTCCGCGCAATCACTCGAGGCGGCATGGACACTGCTCTGCCGGAGGTCAATCCGACAGGTGTGCGAAAGCCCCATCGTCACCATTGGCACGCGGAGTCATCACCCTGCCCTTTAAGGAATGCAGGAATAAGCTGTTACCCAACTCCAATGATCATGGGGTGGCGGCTCGTGATGATGGGGTCGATGGTGATTAGGCTGTTTGTACTGTGGGTCCTGGGTGTAAACTCAGACGGTGGGCTTGTAAGTGGGCATGGGGGAAGCAGGTCTGGACGCTGTAGCAACCCAGACAGTTTTCCCCAACTAGCGGCGTGAGGAGAGTTTGATGTGGGCTGGCCTGCAGGTCCAGGAACCTGACGCAGATCAGTTTTGAGACAACAGAATCAGCAATTCATGGCCCACAGCCATTGGCTCTAGGCAAAGACACTGGATGGACGGCCTGGCATTGAAGGCGGGTGAGTAACCTGCTCGGGGGTTCCTGCTCGGGGTAGGAACAAACCAGGAGCAGCCTGCAGGCGTTGTGGAGGAAGGCTCAAGTCAGGTTCGCACATCTTAGGTCAGTGCGCTTTTGTTCAGCATAGAAGGATCTGAAGCCACAAGAAGATATGCAAACTTCTGGCTACGGAGGCGATCCGATGTGGATGGAGGTGACTCGGTAGGAAGCTCCACGTGAAGGTTCCTGAGGGTGGCCTCTGGATCCCAGACCTAGTCGTTGTTCAGTGCGGCACTGTTCTAGTGATTAGCATGACCATCCTGGATGTAGTAGAAAGGGACACGGCAATGGCAAAAGTTATTCATTACCAACCAGTGGTGGCTCAGATTGCACAGATGGTCGCAGGGCGATGTGGGAAGGTCATGGGCTTCCCCATCTGGGCGGGGGGCTAATGGCAGACATGCAACAACACAGTCTTGGCCAAACTAGGAGTGATGAATAATATTTTTCTTCTTCATTGGTGAACCAGAAAACCTTTCTGGACTCGCTTGATGTGCTGAGGGATTTTCTGTGTGATCCGTAAGGTTGGGATTCCGCACAGCCCCAGGAAAATGTGCAGGGCAGTGAGGTCTCGTACTGATTTTAGAATTATCCAATAAACTGCTTACCTGGTGTAGGCCAGAGTTGATCTCAGTTCATTTGTGTCTCTAAATGTCCCGTGATGGCCACTCCTCAAGCTGGAAAGGGGATCGGTCCCGCCAAAATTGAACCAAATGCCTGGTCAGTATCAAGACAACATAAAAGGGAGCAGTTGGGGCTGGAGCACCTCCCTGACGCCTATATTGTCATAGTTACATAGCTGCACCTCTACATGGTCTCGCTGGTAATGAGCTTGCTTGGCTAATGCTTAAACGCCCTCTGAAAATTGGTCAAAAACCTTTGTGGAAATTCTTCTATTTCAATTACTGACCAGGATTGTTGTTGTGGCTTATCAAAATTGTCAGAGGCATAACTTGGTGAGGGACTGTTGCAGCTCGAGAAGGGAGGTCATGCTGACACACCAACCTGTTAAAGCTAATGAAAGCTCTGTTGCATAGATCCATTGCATGGCTCAAAGCCCGAGGCTATCTGGGTCTCCTGGTAAGAAGGCTTGCCCCAGTCCCTCTCCAAGAAGGATGGTGGTTTAGGTGCCGCATTTGTATTTTGCCTGCCCATGGTGTGGGTTAGTGAATATCTGGTGTGTGTGGATGTAACTTTGAGGGTACAGATTCTCAACGACTGTGGGAGTCTCTTGAGAGAAGCGGCACTCTCACCCGGTGACGTGAAATGAGGCTAAACGGGAGATCATCACGACTTCGAGGCTTTGAAGTGTCGATGAGGTAGATATTCTTCGACAGCTAATTGATGAAAGATGTGAGAGCACTTCCACATACCGGTTTACTGCTTCGGTTCTCTGTGATGGCTATTGCTACTCTGGTCAAGGCAGTGGATCGCGAGACTGAAGTGATCTCTTTGTTCGGTGGGGAAGTGGTAATCCTTGAAAGGGTTGGTTTTGCCACACTTACCACATCAGTTCAAGGATGCAGTTTCTTTAAGAGTTCGAAGTGGCAGAAGACAGAGCGGAAACTAACATGCCAGGAACTTTATAAGAAAGATCAAAGATCAGACTTGATCCTCGGCGGTGTTGAGAGCGTGCTACCTGCCCGGCCGACAGTGTTTCGTCAGAGATGGGAGTCGATAAGGCCTTTCCTTGGATTTGGGTGTATTCATATCTCATGGTGGTGCTGACAATCGGGTTTTCTGCAAACCCATTTTCAACCCAGGGTTCTCAGTGGTACTTTGATTTATATTCTTTAGACCCACCCACATGGTGACGCCTAACGGCCACGACTTCGGCTGCTGCGTATTTGTGTGGCTCTATAGCTTAAAACCTGAAAATGTATTTGTAGCATGTGTGGAAGCTTATGTTGACACCGCCTTCCTCCACAAATTCAGCCCAGTTCTGGCTCTGAAATGCTTAGAAGTTTCTCCCAAAATAAATTGAAGCCATTTCATTCTCAACTCCTCTAAGCTTGACAGCTGATGGAAAATTTTAGCTTTGCACAAGACGCAGGTGCGTTGTAGCAGCTGAACCATTTTGGCTGAGTTGAGTAGCCATATAGCAATCACGAAGTGGGCAGGTGTTTTCATGAATGTAGAGTCTGTCACGACACGCCAAATTCAAATCTGCTCATTTTACAGGCCTTTGCCTTTCAAAAGGCAATTGCATGCAAATGACAAACCACACAGATGTTCAACTTAAACTATGTCACAGACTAATTTTGACCTATTGTGTCATGCATAAAGCACTGGCATAAAAGTTATTTTGATGGGAAGCGACGTTTACATTTTCAGATTGTCAATGACACCCAACACACATCCACATGAGCAATCTTTCACCACAATTTAACAGGCAGAATTAAAATTCAGACGCATACGATACAGTTAGTGACGAAGATTATGTCATGTTTGGAAGTTGAGAATAATTTGTCAAAATACAAACACTAGTTGGGGAACACCCTCTAATTTACAGCAGGAGTGAATCTGAACCCAAATCTGCCTGACCATAAGCATCTAAACAATTCAGCCCTTGTCGATTTCAGGTCATGATTGTGTTAAAAGAGACAGATAGGCACACAGATTTATTAATAAACATTTCCAAAAGTACATAAATAAAACTCTTTATGTGCACATGCAAGATAATAAAACCTGCCGCTTTTAACTGACAAAAAAAAAAAAATCCAATGGCTTAGTGGGTGAATGAAAATATGTGAATGCTTTGGAATTAGCTGGATTTCTGCTTATTTACAAAATGTGAACTGACCATCTAACATGCCTTGAATATTTCCAGACAACTACTTAAATTAGAACCTCCGTTCACAAACATAAGTCTCTGTTTGCAAAATGCTTGCAGAAAATCAAGGCAACACCAAAGCGTTCCTTGCAACGGTACATTCGTCTTATTGTCCATAGAATTAGTCACAAGGGGATGAATAACAATGGCGAGAAAACCAGCAGGGGAAGTGCAGGTGGGTGGTGTGAAAGTAACTGGGTATTGGTCAAAAAGAAGAGAACAGTGGGAGAGGACAAAAAGAAAGGAAGAGCGCACTGACTTCTTGTGGTGAGCCAGAAGACAAGACATTCAGATGAAAGGGTGGCATCTGCTGAGAGTTAAGACGACGTCAAGGCCTGTGTGCTGTATCCTCCACAACTTTCGCATTTTGCGCTCAAAGGAAACTTCGAAGGGGAATGTTGCTGTTTGAAGATTGCTATTATTCGTCCATCCTTTTTCTGCTGCTTTCCTTCCCTCTTTAAGGTTGTAGGGAGCATACATACATTCACCATCAACACCTATGGGAAATGTCTTAAATTAATTTACATGTTTTTGGAATTGTTGGGTCATAGAAGTACACACATCATTTTTCTAAATTGCGAATAATCATAATTGAGTCAACATTCTTAGAATTGACTGTCTGTCTGTCTTTCTATCTATTATATGGTTATTGTTAATATTGCATGTTGTCAATAAACAGTTGTAACCACAAAATGAAAAAGATTTCAACTAACACATATATGCACACACCTATGCACATTGCAGCTCCTTCCCCCTATTAAACCCTCTACATCAGGGGTCTCAAACTAAATTTACCTGGGGGCCACTAGAGGCAGACTCTGGGTGAGGCTGGGCCGCCTCAGGTTTTCCGCAAGAAAAAAATAAAAAAAATCTAATCTTCTCAAATGTCTTTATTTTTATTTTTTAACACAAAATAAGATTTAAAAATAAATAAGGAATTAATAAGAAAATAAATAAGGAATTAATAAGAAAATTAATCAGTAATAAATAATAATAATAATAAGTCAAATGTCTGCATTAACAGTTCTTTAATCTTCTTCTGAACATGAATTGTCCTGAACATGAGTGGAACATTCATCAATCAAACCCCTACTAAAACATCGAAAAAAAATTACAATCCTACCCTCGTTTTAAAGTTGAAGATGTGCCCAACAATAATCCGCGGTTCAATTTTATCCACTGTGACCAGGTAATCCTACATTTTATAATTAGTCCCATCTGTGCTAGTGCTGACGCAAAGCTCCGTCAGACTGCACATCCTGTTCGCGCATGGGTCTCCTGTCAATCAAATCAAAATCTTGTCAAATAGCAGAGATCCTAAGCATAAACCATAGTTCTGGGATGAGTAGGCCTACTTCTGTAGTTATAAAGCTTTAATTACACTGTAATTAAAGCTTTATAACTACAGACTGGCACTTTACACTGTAAAGTGCCAGTCATATCAAATTTGCGGGCCGCACGAACATTAAACTTTCATAATAAGGCGGGGGCCGCAAACTATCATCCCGCGGGCCGCAAATGGCCAGCGGGCCGCGAGTTTGAGACCCCTGCTCTACATGAATGTGTTACATTTTTTCTTGGGATTTTATTCTCCAATTAAGGCTACATCCAGATATGTAGTTGGATTAAACTCCACCCCCCTGCTATTTTGCATCAGGCAAGCATAGATAACGCTTGAAGGGATTAGTTAAAACAGTGTTACACCCATTTTTGAAAAGTCGATTTTAAGACACACATACTCTGATGGCCTTGTAGTTTAGCATTCATGTTGGGAGGTGTAAATAAGTTTTTTTTTGTTGTTGGATTTGAGTGCGGGGCGATGGCAATTCACTGTTGATAAAAGGCTTAACGTACATAAAATATTGAGGCAACAGTTTGAATATTTTTTGTTTAAGGTTGAAGTGGGCTTGAGTAAAGATGAGCAGGTGGATTTGGGGGATTGATCATAGTTTAGACCAGGGATGCCAAACATACTGCCCACGGGCCAAATTAGGCCCATAAACAGTTTTAATCCGGCCCGCAAGAAGATTTGGTGTAATATAAAAATGGTTTTAGTTTTATTGGGAAAAAAAAACAGTGCTCCATAAATGTGTTAAATGTGACACATTCAACGACTTGCTACACCGGGACAGAATGCAAACAGCGATAATCTCCGTAATATTGATGCCAATTGTTTTATGTTATGGATCATGATTTTACTGATCCGGCCCACTCTGTAATAGATTTTCCTCCATCTGGCTCCTAAGCTAAAATGAGTTTGACACTCGTGGTTTCGACTGTCCTGCTGCCATCAGTCCTCCAGTTTTCCTCCGTGGCAGTTCATCGTCATTGTTGCGACTCACGCACCAACTCATTTCCATCTATTAGATCAACCACATTTAATTGATTATCAGGTCAAGTTTAATTATTTGTAATACCTTTCTTCTTGTTATCAACAAGAAACATTTAATTAACATTCTTAAATGTCACAAAGTCGCCAAATATGTGGTGGATGGTGACGAGGGAAGGATTTACTCATGCCTACAAGGCCAATAATGAAAATTGAGAGCAGCAGATGAAGGTGCGAGGAAAAGAAGGGGCTAGGAGAGTGTTTTATGATCACTCCACAGACACATCGCTGCACCCAGCCCACCCCAATACACACACTACACAACACTGGTTGCCATGGGGACTGGTCACGGCTGCGGATTGTGCCAACAGGGTGGCAACAGGTCCAACTGAGATCAGAGACCTGACAGTTATAATTTAAGATGAAGACTCCAACCTCCTTGATGCAGCACCGATGCAAATTTTAATTAGTATTCATTATTTATTTGTTAGCTAATTTGCCGTTTATCACATTTATGAAGTGGAAAAACATGCCGTTTGTGCTCCATTATCAACATGAAGCAGGGGACAAGAAGCTGCCTAAACAGTCTGCAGCCTTGAATTTGGAAAAGGGGGTAATTAGTAAAAAGTTTTCTATGCACAAAGGGGTTAATGATTTAAAAAGAAAGGCATCTTTGCTTATAATGGAAAATTTTGGTAAATTTATTGGATTAAAAAGCGACACAAACCAATTGTAATTTTAATTTTCAGTCCATAGCAAGTGTTTCTCTCTGTTGTCCGTTTGTTTATTCCTTAATGTCTTCATTGAGCAAGTCAACTGCAGTCCACCATTGACGTGGATAATGCGGAAACCGCTAAGCAGCAATAAAGAGACTAAAACAACCCCCTCTTCAAAAAAAATAAATAAAAAGACACCAAAGGAATAATAATGTATGCCTGGGAAAACGAGTGCTGTAATTTCAATTCATTTCCAGCCTGGGCCCCTGGGGTGCCGAATGTGTTTGATCCCAAAGGCAAGTGAGTGGGGAGAAGGAGGGTTGCAGGCATATGTATGCAGAGGGGAAGAGAGAGAGGGGAGCCAGGGAGTTGCAGAGAAGCAGAAAGCCATTTAATATTCAAGACCACGGGTTGAGATGAGAGACTGCTCTCATACCTTCAGGTTCATGAGCATAATGAGATTTTTATTTTGCTGAGTGCAGTCTGTGTGCTTGTGTGTGTTCGCTTTTTGATCACTTACGTGTGCTTGTGAGGGTGCGGGGGGGGAGTCCCATGGGCTAACATGCCTCAATTATATTATCACATCAGGGACTATGTATGTATTTATGAGACAATGATTCACATGCCAATAAGGGAGTCGGACTCATTACTTAGAATGCCACATTAACACCTCCGATAAGGTTAACTGATCACCGCTGACTTAAGTTTGACAGAAAACATACATTATATTAGCACACATATAGTTATATAGTAGTTATTACTGAACTCATTGGGTACTTTCCCAATTGAACAGCTACTATTTCCAGATTCCTTAGGGTGAAAAATGATCAGCTGAAGAGTGGAGGAACAATCTCCCTAACATTTAATACTCATACAATGAATGAGTGTGTGTTGCAACACTCCAAAAAAGTCACCACCCTTTTTTGTAAAGAAGGGGGAAGCAGACCTACACACAAACATGTGTATGCCCTTTGTCTGAGCCCTTTGTCTGAAAGAATGAAACTCAAAACAGGAATCATATTCTTGCTTTGTTCATTCATTGCAGTCTCCTTTGCTTCATTGCGGGTGGAAAGTTAACACATCAGTGCGTTAGTGAGTAAATTTTTTTTTTTGCCCTTTACGGAGCAGTTTTGCTAATTAATGACTTCATTTGAGGAGCAATGTTCTAATTTTGAGAGTTAATATTTTGCAGGTTAATCCCAGGGATTTGAAGCAAGAGGTTTATTAAACAATAAAAATATGACAATATTTGGATCTGTAGCTTTTATTTCTTTAATTCACATTTTGCATAGCATCAAACTATTTAGTTTTTTTAATCAGTGGTGCAATTTAAAACAAAAAATATAAATTTCAGTTTAAACGCAGTATTTCTTAAAGGGTTGTATGATCTAAAGTTTTTAAGAATATTTAAAAAACCAAAAAGATAAGGTGTTGATGTAATTACCCCATGTGACAAAGAGTTGAGGGGTGTGTTGCGCACAGGGTTGTTTTGCCGCACTTTCTTATTTTGCCAAGTGATTTTAAGTCTTTTTCAAAACACCTCCTGCGTCTCATTTCTTTCAGCACCACACGATCTATAATGTAATATTGAGAAATTTAATTGAGTGGACCTCAAAATACAAAATCAAAACTTAAGACTCACGATGTCCTTGTAAGATCATGGGCCACTCCTCCTGGCTGACATAATGCAACATAATATATTTCTGGTCCTGTTAAGCGTTATTTTATATAATTTTCTCTCCAGTCACTTATGACATTGTCTGCTCATGTTTTTGCTCAATGTTGCATGCTCCAATTTAATGTGGTTCCAGCCAGTCTTATGTGATAAGTGTACTCGATCACCCCAGCACTTAATTCCGGATGTCTCACAATTCCATGTCAATCTTAGGTTAGCTTAGCAATTAGCATTATTGCTCCGTCTTTCCTCATGATTCCTGAAGTGTATCCATGGAGACGATGATTCTATGCAAGATGTTTAGCTGCACTCGTAGCCAACCAAAGCTCATTGCATACCAGCTGGTGCGGCGTAAATAGCACCGCATGTGCTCTGACCTCCGACTACTCGCACGGGTGTGATGTGAGCTCTTCCAGCACAGCAAAGCCATTTGGGACAGTCTCGGCAGTTCAATAATCAGCCAAACTTAAAATTCTGTTTTTCTCAGTTTTGCAATTGAGTGCTTTTTGATGTGGCACAAAATGCTTATTTTGACTTACAAGCTGCAATTCAAAACTGCTTATTTTGAGCCTTGCAATGCAAATAGTTAATAAATTCCAAATAAATTTTAATTTTATCAGTTGGATATGGCCAATTGAGTGCTAATATACATGCAGTATATATTGTAGCTGTCACGATCCGTGCCTCGTCGTTGCAGCAGAGTGGGCGGGGTCGAGGGCGCGTTGCCCGGAGACGCGGCCACGAGCGGGGCGAGCTCACGAGACGCTCAGCTGTAACTCATCACGCCAGTGATTACTGACTATATAAGCCTCCGACACGCACCTCCGCGTGTCGGATTATTGCTGACCAACTTGCTCTCGCCTTGTGCCTTTGCTATAGTCTTTGCCAACCTTTGCTCCGTGTCTTGATCGTGCTTATTGTTACCTTGTTTATGTCTTCAGCTACGTTTCGGCTCGCTTTGTGTTTTTCGATGATTGGATTTAACCTTACCCTTTGGAGGAAGGACATTCTTGTTTTCGGTTTTCTTGCGTTGCAAGCTCCTTTTGTTAATCGTTTTTCTTTTCCTGGGGGAAGGTTGTTCCCCCAGTGTTTTTCGTTCACGTCGCCCGGCGTCTGTAAGTATAGCTCCACTATTGTCTCTGATAGCAACTCCCCTTGCCTATCGACTGTAAATTGTTTTTTGCCGGCCACAATAAATATTGTTCCTACCATATTTTCCCTTGTCTGCGCCTTAAGAATCCACCCACACCGCTTCCCAGCCCCGGCTGGGGAGCGATCCTCACAGAATAATCCGACCATGGATTCTGCAGACAAGGAGAAAATTTTTCATGCCTTGACCAGCCAAGGACGCTTAGTGGGCCAACAGGCGACCGAGCTCGCGACCCTGCGCGTCGCGGTCGGCCAACTGGTCCAGCAACTCATGAGCCTAGGGGTCCGACTGAGTACCCCAGTTCACCCTGCCTCGCCGGTTCCCAACCCGGTCGATCCCCCTTCCGGGGTTCCGCCCCCAGGTTACCCGGTTAAGGAGCCTAACCTGGCTCATCCCGACCGCTACGGCGGAGAGCCTGGCCTTTGCGGCCCATTTATTCATCATTGTATGCTGATTTTTGACCAGCAGCCCCTAACCTATGCGCTAGACAGCTCAAAAGTAGCTTTTATGATGAGCCTCCTGACTGGTCAAGCGAGTGCATGGGCCATGGCCGTGAGCAACGCGCACCCAGCAATCCGCTCCTCATTTCCTAACTTCCTCGCCGAGTTTCAAAGGGTGTTCCACCACCCGGTCCGCGGGAAGGAGGCCGGAGCCGAACTGTTGGACTGTATCCAGGGCTCACGATCTGTTGCGGATTATTCGATCACCTTCCGCATCCGAGCAGCCGAGAGTGGGTTCGACGACTGCGCCCTGAGGTCCGTGTTCCGGAGAGGCCTGAACTCGGCTCTAAAAGACGAGCTGGCAGCCCGTGACAACGCCGAGACGCTGGAGGAGCTGATCACCCTGGCGATTCGGCTGGACAACCGCCTGCGAGAGCGTCGCCGAGAGCGAGGGGTGGAGCAGCGCCGCGCCGAGCTACCGCTTTTCCGGGTACCAGAGCCTGCACCAGCTGACGAGCCCATGCAGATAGGGGCAACCCGCCAGGCGCCCCGGGAGCAGCTTCGAGAGCGGGAGTGGGAGCAGCGCCGTCCCGAACGTCCACGCATCCGGGATTCCGAGTGGTCAACCTCCGACGAGTCCAGGCAGCCGGGTCCGGGCCGCCCGGATCTTCGTGAGAGGGAGCGTCGGCGCAGCACGGGGGCGTGCTTCTACTGTGGCCTGCCAGGACACCGAGTAGCAGGGTGCCCGGAGAAGGCCGCTCGCCAGGGATCGTCTCCTCGCCCCCCAACTAACTGTGAGTCCGCGGACCGCTCCTCCGCGGCCAAAGAACCCCGACAAGAGCCGGCTGCCAGCGTGGCAGGGGATCCGGACAGTCCCGGTACCCCCTTGAGACTGGAGATGGCCGGGGAGATCATGGGACTCGGTGGTAGCATCAAGATTCGCGCACTCATTGACTCTGGCGCTGACGAATGCTTTATTGATGCGGGCTTAGTGTCCCGACTCGGCTGCGTGGTCACCGAGCTCGATAGATCCAAGAAAATCTATGACCTCGACGGGCGCGAGCTGGCCGATGTCCGGCGCTTAACCGAGCCTCTTACCTTAAAGTTGTCGGGTAACCATATCGAGAAGCGCTCCTTCTTCGTCATGCCGGCCAGGTCAGCCCCCGTCGTGCTAGGAATTCCGTGGCTAACCTCACACAACCCAGTCAAGTCAAGTCAAGTCAATTTTATTTGTATAGCCCTTAATCACAGACAGTCTCAAAGGGCTTTACATAGCCACAATCGACATCCCCGATCTTAACCCCCAGGAGGGCAAGGAAAAACTCACAAAACCTCATTAGGGGAAAAGTGAGAAACCTTGAGAAGGGACCACAGATGGGGGAATCCCCCTTCCAGGATGACCAGGCTGCAATGGATGCCAACTGGGCAACATTTGGCACATACAATGATGCTATGCAATAATAGATGAGATAATATAAGAGTCAATTGAATGAAGTGCTGCAGGAAGATGACTTCAGTGGAGTGGGTCCTCATCCAGGGCCGTAATATCCATGGCAGCATATCCGAAGATGAGCCTTCGATCTTGTACCGGTCAGTTGGTGTAAATTCAGTACAGCTACTTCCAAGTGAATCGCCATCACCTAATTCGGGGAATTGGGAACAGAAAAGAAAGAACAGAAATAGCAAACAGGCCAACAAGTAGTTCAATGAAGTGCTGAAATATAAGGAAATCAGAAAAGGCGCTGCATGAAGACGACTTCGGCAGAGCAGGTCCCTTCCCGGTTCGTCAGTGCCGTAATCTTCAAAGCATGTCCCCATCACCTAATTCCCAAGCAGGGGAAGGAGGGGGCAGAAAAGAGAAGAAGCGGCAGTAAACAGGCCAACAAATAATTAAATTAGATGCTAAAGTATATAAATAAATTGATCAAATGTCGCGCTGCAGGAAGACGACATCACTGGAACAGGTGCATGCCCAGTTGGTCAATGCCTTAAACTTCCTAGTGGGTCACCGTCACCTAATCCCCCAGCCGGGGGAAAAGGGGGCAGAAAAGAAAACAAAAGAAAAAAAAAAGCGGCAGTAAACAGGCCAACAAATATTTCAGCTAAATGCACAAGAGTATAAATGCGTCTTTAATAGTGTTTTGAACATTTCTACTGAGGTGGCGCCTCTAATATCTGAGGGAAGTGCATTCCAAAGCATTGGTGCCCGAATAGAGAACGCTCTAGAACCTGCGGACTTCTTTTTGGCTCGCGGGATCACTAAAAGACCAGCATTTTGTGAGCGAAGGTTTCGGGACGGAACATATGGTACCACGAGGTCAACGAGATAAGAAGGTGCTAAGCCGTGCAATATTTTAAAAGTAAGTAGCAGAACTTTAAAATCACATCTCAAGTGGACCGGAAGCCAATGCAAATTGGCTAATATCGGGGTAATATGATCAAACTTTCTCGTCTTAGTTAAGAGTCTAGCTGCTGCATTTTGAACTAACTGCAGACTTTTAATACTCGACATGGGGAGACCCGAGAGCAAAGCGTTACAATAGTCGAGGCGAGATGTAACAAACGCATGGATTAAGATTTCCGCGTCACACGTTGATAGAATTGGGCGAATTTTAGCAATGTTACGCAGATGAAAAAACGCAGTTCGAGTAATATTTTTAATGTGCATTTGAAAAGACATAGTTGCGTCAAATATAACACCGAGATTTTTTGTTGAATCCTTTTGGATAATATTACATTTATCGATATTCAGAGTGGTGTCTTTGAAAAGGTACCGATGACGCGCTGGTCCAATGATGAGCATCTCGGTTTTATCTGAGTTAAGACGCAAAAAATTGAAAGACATCCATTGTTTAATTTCGGCAAGGCACGCCTCTAATTTATAGCAGTCGCGGGGATTCGTTATATCCAACGGCATGTATAATTGCGTATCATCAGCGTAACAGTGAAAACTAATGTTATATTTCCGTATAATATCACCAAGCGGTAGCATATAGATGCTAAACAATAGAGGTCCAAGTACCGATCCCTGCGGAACTCCACATATGATCTTACAAAGATCCGAAGTCGTATTGCCATGAATTACACGGTGCGTCCTCTCCGACAGATACGAATTAAACCAAGAAAGCGCTGAACCTGAAATGCCAACACACGTTTCAAGGCGTTTTAATAATATGTTATGATCAACGGTATCAAAAGCGGCACTAAGATCGAGTAAGAGTAATATTGATGAGGTGTCGGCGTCCATAGCTATGAGAAGATCATTAGTAACTTTAGCAAGGGCCGTCTCAGTAGAGTGGTCGGCTCTAAAACCCGATTGGAAAGGTTCAAATTGATTATTAACAGTCATATATTCATTAAGTTGTTGCGCTACGACTTTTTCAAGAATTTTTGCAATAAACGGAAGATTTGAAACCGGCCTATAGTTGATGAGACTCTCTGGGTCAAGGTTTGGTTGCTTAAGTAACGGTCGGATAACGGCGGTCCTAAAAGCTGCTGGTACTACACCCGTGGTAAGTGATAGATTAATTATATTTAAAACAGACGGTCCTAGGGTCGTAAACAGTTCTTTAATTAGTTTGCCAGGAAGCGGATCGAGCACACAAGTTGTCGGTTTTGCCGCACTAACCAATTTTGTTAGGCTCTCAAGAGATATTTTTTTAAATTGACATAAGGTTATCGGACAGTTATCAGCCCTAATGTCCCTATTAACACAATTTATTGCGGAATTCGACGGAATTTTAAGAACAGTGTCTTTAATCTCATCACGAATACATTCTATCTTCTGAGTAAAAAATTGCATAAAATCGTGAGCTGAATAGGAAGAGCTATCCGAGGTTGGTCGCTGTTGCGTTAGCATTGCTACGGTATCAAATAAATATTTAGGATTGTTTTTATGTAAGACAATTAATCTAGAATAATAATTAGTTTTGGCTAAATTAAGCGCTTCTTTGTATATTAGTAAACTATCGCACCATGCCTGACGGAAGACCTCAAGTTTGGTCGCACGCCATTTGCGCTCAAGCTTCCTACAAGATCGTTTCAGTACGCGCGTTTCCTCTGTAAACCACGGAGTAAGCCTCTTTGGACGAGTTTTAGTTTTTAAAGGCGCGACGGAGTCAAGCGCATTTAACAAAGCGACATTAAAGTTGTTTGTGAGATCATCAATCGTACCAATATAATTAGGAAACGAAGCAGTTGCTAAAGGGAGTAGCTCAGAGAGCGCAACGATGGTTGAGGAGCTAATGTTACGGCTGCTATAATTTTGATTATGGTCAGAACGATGACAGTGAGCCAAGACTTCAAATTTGATAAAGTAATGGTCAGATATAGCACTGGTATATGGTAATACAATTATTTTTGAAGATGCTAAGCCTCGGGTTAATACCAAATCTAGCGTATTGCCATTTATATGCGTTGCTTCATTTATTATTTGCGTGAAACCAAACATATCAATGATTGTCCGAAACGCTACCGTAAGTGGTTCCGACGGGAGATTCATATGAATGTTGAAGTCGCCCATGATAAGTATATTATCCGCATGAGTTACTAAATCAGCTACGAATTCAGAAAATTCATCTAAAAAGCCGGAGTAAGAGCCAGGTGGACGATAAAGAACGGCAAGATAAAACGGCAGCTCGGCTGAGGATCGCATAATGAGAACTTCAAATGTTTTAAAGGAATTGCTAAAACGAGGACTAAGTTTTAGGTTAGATTCGGAAATGAGGGCTACACCCCCGCCTTTCTTTTGAGGGCGCGCAACATGCGAGCTCACGAAGTTTGGAGGCGAAGCCTCATTTAGCGGTAAAAACTGATTTGGTTTTAACCAGGTCTCGCAAAGACCAATCATGTTAAGATTATGGTCTCTAATAAGGTCATTAACTAACAAGGCTTTCGATGAAAGCGATCTAATATTTAAAAAACCGAGTTTCAGTAAAATAGGTCTATCTAAGTTATTCCGCGCAACAGGACTCCTGGTCATAATATTAAGGAGATTGCCTTGCCTAGGTCCCGGATTGTACCTCGAGCGACTATAAACGCGGCGAGAAATTCTGACGGTCGGAATCCGATAGTTATTTACCAGCTTTCGAGTGCTATTATTTTGAGAGAACGGCTCGTCGTCAATAAAACCGACCGAGGAGGAATGCTTAAACCCATCATGTATTGCCACCTCAGTAGAAATTATATCAGTATGAGATCTACCAGCGTATGGTGTGTAGCGCTCAAATCTAGAAGAAAAGCTATGTGTGTTGTCTAAGTCTAGCATAGCGCTAGTTAGCTCTAGCCTTACAGACTCCATACCCTTCCTTACAGGCTCACTATTCGCCTGCAGCCCGACCTGCTCTAATATGAATAGTCATGGAAGGCTCAAACAATAATCTATGTTTCTAGAAAGAGTGATGGCGCCTTCCCAGTTAGGGTGAAGGCCGTCCATCCTCAGCAGGTCGGGTCGGCCCCAGAAAGAAGGCCAGTTATCTATAAACTGCAGTCCGTGCTCACTACAAAAACTAGCCAGCCACTTATTTAGCGAGAATAATCTACTAAACCTCTCATCATTGCCTCTCGCAGGCAAGGGGCCAGAGACAATTACTCGATGCCGACTCATCTTTCTGGCGAGATCACAAGTCCTTGCTATGTTTTTCTTTGTGATCTCTGATTGCTTCATCCTAGTGTCATTGGAGCCAACGTGTATCACTATATCTGAATAGCTAGCGTTGTTTGCACAGCGCTGGTGTATAGGTGTCTTGCGCGCTAGCTCCATAAGATTAGCTTCTATGTCGGGTGCTCTGGCCCCAGGAATACACATTACTGTGGCTGGATTTTCAAGCTTAATGTTGCGGGTAATGGAGTCACCTATCACTAAGGTGCGGGAGCCATGAGACCGAGGTGGAATGGAACTGCTATGTGTCTTAACAGGCTCACCGCGATTAGCAAGCCGTTTACGGCCAATGCTAACCAGACTAGCAGGTTGGCTACAACCCGTGCTAACAGTCGTGTCCGCCACGTTTACGCTTACCACATTACTCTGCTCTAGCTGGCGGACACGTCCCTCTAGCAGGGAGAGTCTTTCCATGAGAAAGGTGCAAGTGTTGCATGTGGTGGTGCACGAAACCATAGTTGCGTTTACTCGCCCGGTGGATAAAAGCGGAGGAAAAGATGTCGCGACGAAAGTGACGTCCTGTCGCGCCGAAAGTCATCGACTGGGGGCGCCTTTCAATCCAAAATTGGAGCCCGTTTTGCTACGCGCATTGCCTACGGTCCGCCGAGGAGGGCGTGCAGGTTAGGGATCAGGTTCCCCGTCTCGGCTGCGCCCGGTCCACCTGCTGCGCCCGGCCCGCCGCAGCCTCTCCGTCAGCGGCACAGACCATGCCGCCCCTTCGCCAGCTGCGGCAGACCACGCCGCCTCCTCGCCAGCTGCTGAGCCCCGTTCCGGGCTCCCCGCCAGCTGCTGAGCCCCGTCCCGGCTCCCCGCCAGCTGCTGAGCCCCGTCCCGGCTCCCCGCCAGCTGCTGAGCCCCGTCCCGGCTCCCCGCCAGCTGCTGAGCCCCGTCCCGGCTCCCCGCCAGCTGCTGAGTCCCGTTCCGGCTCCTCGCCAACTGCTGAGCCCCGTTCTGGCGCTTCAAGTTCCTGTTCCGGCGGTGCACGTCCTGCGTTCGTCCCAAGCTCACGTTCCGGCGGAGCACGTCGTGCGTTCGTCCCAAGTTCTCGTTCAGGCGGAGCACGCCCGGCGTCCGTCTCAAGGTCAAGTCCACGTTCAAGCGGAGCACTCCCTGCGTCCGTCCCAAGTTCACGTCTCGGCGGAGCACATCGTGCGTCCGCCTCAAGTCCACGTTCCCGTCTCGACGGGGTTCGACGATCAGCCGCCGCTCCACGTTCCAGTCCCGGCGGGGCTCGACGACCAGCCGCCGCTCCACGTTCCAGTCCCGGCGGGGCTCGACGACCAGCCGCCGCTCCACGTTCCAGTCCCGGCGGGGCTCGACGACCAGCCACCGTTCCACGTTCCTGTCCCTGGTCTGGCCTCCCGGACATCCGCCAGACCGGTCTCGAACTCGGGTGGTGGTCCCACCTCCCAACCCCTTCCGCCCACCCTTGTTCTTGGACTGTGTATTTGTGTTGTTTGGGACGTCTGGAATCCGTCCGTTAAGGGGGGGGTACTGTCACGATCCGTGCCTCGTCGTTGCAGCAGAGTGGGCGGGGTCGAGGGCGCGTTGCCCGGAGACGCGGCCACGAGCGGGGCGAGCTCACGAGACGCTCAGCTGTAACTCATCACGCCAGTGATTACTGACTATATAAGCCTCCGACACGCACCTCCGCGTGTCGGATTATTGCTGACCAACTTGCTCTCGCCTTGTGCCTTTGCTATAGTCTTTGCCAACCTTTGCTCCGTGTCTTGATCGTGCTTATTGTTACCTTGTTTATGTCTTCAGCTACGTTTCGGCTCGCTTTGTGTTTTTCGATGATTGGATTTAACCTTACCCTTTGGAGGAAGGACATTCTTGTTTTCGGTTTTCTTGCGTTGCAAGCTCCTTTTGTTAATCGTTTTTCTTTTCCTGGGGGAAGGTTGTTCCCCCAGTGTTTTTCGTTCACGTCGCCCGGCGTCTGTAAGTATAGCTCCACTATTGTCTCTGATAGCAACTCCCCTTGCCTATCGACTGTAAATTGTTTTTTGCCGGCCACAATAAATATTGTTCCTACCATATTTTCCCTTGTCTGCGCCTTAAGAATCCACCCACACCGCTTCCCAGCCCCGGCTGGGGAGCGATCCTCACAGTAGCGCTCTTAAAAATTGAGTTGGAAGTGTACTATAATTCTTGGTCATTCTGATACAATGAAAAAAAAAACACCACAGGCTTGTTAATGCTGTGCTTCTCAAATAGTGGGCCGGGCCCCCCTTGGGGGGTGTGGTGCGATGCTGATAGGGGCGCGTCTGATCCAAGGGAACATCCTCTTTTTTCCGCCATACTACAATAAAATGTAATTGCACATCCACTCCAGTAGTTGGCAGTGGTGCTCTCCTCACCCATCGTGCGCAGCGATTATTAACTCTACGGCGTGGGTTTGTTTTGTCATAAAAATGCTCATATTTATAGTTGCGGTGGAGAGCGGCTGGTGGAGGTTGGTGCAAATTGTTTTCTTCTTGTTTGGGGGGTCGTAACAGAAAATCATTGAGAAGCACTGTGTTAATGGAACACTTTAGTAGTGTTCCTAACTACTGTAAAATGAATTATATTTTCCTCTTTAGAGTTCTGAATACCATATTGTCTTCAAACTACACATTCTCGCTCATAGCTATTTGGGGAAATGCTATTTGGAAAATAGTGAATAATTTGTGGACATTCGAAACCTTGGAGCAGTTTAAAGTTCCTTTATGTGAAGGAATCTATCTCAGCATTCTAACATGCAACTGTTTTGTTGGTCGGATGTTTTAGAATATCATTGAGTATCTGGGGGGTCAGGTGTCAGATAAAATGCGAAAAGATCTTTGCTTAGTATGTTGGTCAGGTGGTGTATTGTCAACACATTTGTTTCTAAAACACCACCAAACGACCAACTAGAATTTTTTTTCCCGCAGTGGTTCAATATTTAACTTTGTATTTTATGGAAAGAATGCATACAAATTGCAACAAGAAAATATCACACTGTGAACAATCAGTACCAATTCCACAACTTGGTTCAGTTTGTTCAGTTGTAAATGAATATATTAAGTATATTGTATATGATATGATGTATATGATATGTATATTTTTATGCAAAATTCAAATATAAGCTTACACATTGTATTGATAGTTGCCGAAAAAAATACTATATTGAGTCACAGTGTCGTGTTTTTAGTGACGACCAGAAAGAAGGGGATCCCACCAGCGTACACAAGGATAAAGGTAAACAAAATTAATGTATTTACAGAAAAACTTAAATGCCGACAAAGTACAACAAAAGGCGTTGGCAACACCAAGCCAGAAAAAAAAACATAAACAGCAAGGGTAACAACGTGAAATCACTTGTCAGAAAAGAGAAAAGGAAATTCTATCGCAAAACCCAAACACTCACGAGCAAAAACATATTATACATGAGGAAAAACTTGATTGGAAGAACTATGAATCCAAAGCTGTTAAATCAAGTAAATCAAACACTTGGCGCAATAGTAGCGAACAAGGTGAATAAACCCACAGCGGCGTTGACGCAGCTGTCCTTTTAAAGTCCACTGGTGAGAATGAGAAACAGGTGCCGGAGGACACGCCCCCCAAATTCTGCCGAGACTGAAAAACAAAACAAAAGAACAAAAACAAGAATTTTGCCATTTATTTCAACCCCACTTTTTCACAAGCCACCATTGCACTGAAAACGCACGCCTTAAGAACTTGTTGGAGGTCGCAGATACAAGCGTAAGAAGTTGAATCTGAAGAAGTTGAAATGGCACCCCGGACGGGGAGAGAATGTTGCTGTGATGATCGCTAGTTTCCAGCGCCGAGGATCACAAAAGAATTTTTCTGAGAGTCTTTGTTTGAACAATGTTATACCTGTGCTCTTTTTCATTTTGGGGCCAAACAGCGACATGTGCCTCAAACTTCAAATTGCGCCCAACTATTGACAAGGATTCAGTAGTGTCACAAGAACAACAAGTATTTTATTTGTGTGGCAGACTCGACACCTCAGAAATTATTTGAAGGATCGGCGCAATATTGTATTAATTTTATTTTTATGGGCAGTCAGGGTTCATGTCAGTAAACTGTCGTGAGCATCTCCGAAGAAGAAGACGTTAAGCTCCTGAAATTCAAAATATTGGGGCCAATTTTTTGATTTGCAATGGTTGAAATTGGCATTAGTAGAGATGTTCACAAACTTTAACGATTGATAGCAGTTTTATCGACTCTTGTGAAGCTTGTTTACTTTATGCTTCCTGGTCATGTGGTTACCATGCAGTGGTAACATTTTACATTTGGCTGAATCCGACATCTGCTTTAAGCTAAATAAAACTGTCCAACCTCTTAACAAAACAGGATCAACTTTATTACTGTGTAGGTACTAATGGGCCTCAGAGCGTTTGAGATTGCTTTTTGCTTCATGTCAGAAGCAAAAGAGTCTGGAAAGTAGTTCAACATGACCTTGTCACTGGCATAGCTGGCCGGTCATTCCCAGGGGTGGAATGATCTGGCCCAACCGGAACCCCATTTTGTTTTGAGGGCGGGGGAAGTAGTGGCAAGTTTTTAAAAAAGGGTTCGATTAACACAAGTCGGAGATTGATTTTAGTCCGGTGCATGAAATGGCACTCGTGCATTGTGATGAACCTACTCGCAAAATGGGCCATCGACAAAAATTGCCTCAGAACGCGTCAAAAGCGCCCCTACGAGACGTGAGACAGCAGTGTGCGTTCAAGCATGCCTGTATTTCCTTTTTCTGAGATCACGTAACCTGCGCCTCTCGCTACTGGGGCAATACCACTATCCTTATAACACCAACTGTGCGTACTTAGTTGCACTGGGCACGTTCATGGAGAAGAAGAAAGAAGAAGAAGGCGACAAATAGGAAGAAGGAGACAAATAAGACCATAACAAGCCCATAATAATGTAAGCGTATTTGAATAGTAAGTTAGCCAACTAATGATGTTTAAATAAACCTCTGCCGTCCCTCCTGCGGTGGTGTCACGGGCATTTTTTTTTTTTTTTTTGAATGGGCTCGGGGGCCGACAAGCTTTATGAATAAGGCTAAAGGAATCGAGGCCGGAGGGCGGCAAAAACATGTCAAGTGCCCAGCTCTAATTTTAACCAGTCCTACGCTACTTCTCGAATTCCATATTGTTTCAGTTTGTTGAATGGGACTAGAAGATAAATTGTATCAAAGATTTTTTCAAGATCAACAAAAATACCAAGAGCGTGTTTTTTTTTTTCTGATTTGGTGCATCAATGATTTATTCAGTTGCTTCAATAAGTGCCACTGAAGTAGTTCTTTTGGCCCGGAACGGTCAAGAGATCATGGCCGGAGGGCGGGGTACCGACCGGAAAAAAGGGTCAAGTGCCCAGCTCTGGTCACTGGCCTCTTTTTTCTGTCATCCCCCTTCCCACTTGATCAGTAGGAAGCAAGAATGAAAGGTTTTCTCTTCTAAGTTTTAACAACGAGCATTCTCACATTGTTTAGGAATGTAACTGTGATAGTAAGTGGACTCACGGAAACAATTCCCGTGTAAACAATACCGGAAGGCATGCATATAATTCACATAAAGGCTCATGGCGCGTAGGAATAAAGTGGATGAAATTTTTCACGCACACACATAAGCGGGCGTGTTCTTGGTGTATCATCAATTCACTGTGAGACATTAAATGTGATGTTTCAAATCCCTTGAAATTATGTGACGTAAACCATTGCCTCAGTGCTCATTGTACTTCCTCACCTCAGCCCTGTTAAATCTGCAAAATGTGTGACCTTGGAGCTCCCGCTCACCTTACTGCCATGTGTACCAGTCGATTTTCTGAAGTAAAAGATGAATGCTTGCATGATAATGCAGATTCAAACATATTTTGTATTCTTCTGTACATCTGTAGTATTCCACCTGTGATTTAGCGATCCCTTTGTTTACATTCTACATTTGTGTTTTCCCCTCGGTTTCGCATTCCCTCCTATCACACTCTGCCCTTCTCCTCGACACCTCATTTTGTCATCTGCTCCTGTGTCATGACTTCTCATTCCAGAACTATTACTTCTTTTTCACCACAGGCCCCCCGAGTTCCCCTTTTTCTTCTTCACATTTTTGCAATGAGGTAACGTGTTTGCCACCAAATTAGCTTTAACAGGACTCAGCTGAGTCACCACTAGCAGATGCTCAACACCTGTTCGTGTTTACCAACAGCTCCTTGGTATTAGTTCTGTCCCTACACATGATCATTTGAGTAAACAAGAGGGACACTATGTTCATTTGACCTCACATATTTAAAGCAGAAATATCTGTTGGCATCAGGCCAAAACTTCATATGCCATAATTTGTTACCAGCTCGCTTTGACAATGCAACGCAAAACAAAATGCCATTTTGTCGGTCTCCTGAAAAATTATGATTTTGGATGTAGGAAGATTCCTCCTGACGCCAGCGATATGCAAAATTTGCACTGCAGCACCAACATACAGGAATATCGGTTTAATTGAATAATTTCCCTGGGGGGAGACTTTTTATTTTGGAATGCATATTTCCTCACTGTTTTGGGGGAAATGTTAATAATTTTTAATATTTGTATTATTAATTCACCTCTCTGACCCCATAAAATGAACAGGTCTTCAAGTACTGCCGGCTTCTTAATCAATGCCAGCATTAAATTAGTGATTGGGCGTAATTTTTAGGTAGTATTATGTTAATGTGAGTGTACAAGAGCGATATGAGGTTTCAGACAACTTGTATGGCAAAGCATGGGAACTCAAACAAGCTGGCTTTTTTTTTTTTTTTTTTTACTTCCAGTAAAGTATGACAGTAGGAAGATCCTATCCGAAAGTGACAATATTATCATTGTATAAATTATTATGTCAAGATGTGTGTAAGTTTATTTTGATTTTGGTTTAGTATTTAGTTTCATGTTTTCCTTGTGTTCTTTTTATCTGTCTATCTCGTTAGGTTTTTGGGTCCACCAATGCTTGTCATCCCGGTCGCTTGTCTAAGCCAATCAGCTCCCTCCAACTCTTTGTCCTCTGTCCGTGCGACGTCTTGTTGCTCTTGTTTATCTTCAAGTCAAGTTGTGTTTTCCCAGTGTTTGTTTTGATACTTTGATTCTTATTGTTTTGTAGTTTAGTATTTTTGATAATCCAACTACCTTGTTTCCCTTTTTGTTTTGTTCATTTGCTATGCATTTGATCTGCACAAGGCCTTGCCTTGCTTCCATGTCAAGTCATGATAGATTAAATAATATAAAAACAGAAGAGATGTTTCCATATAGTGCTGTATGATATAGACATTTTTGTCCTTACACAGTTAATTTCAAATATGTATTCTGATATAGTATTTTTTTTCTTAAAGTTAATTTATATTCATGTAAATTTTCCTCTGATCTTTTCTCCATTTATTTTTAAAACACTTATACTATACAATAACCGTATGTTGATGTTAGATTATGTCAATAAAATGTCCCTTAGCAAAGCTAAATTGATAAGAAATATAATTTTGAGAACTATTATTGAGAGGATCTCGAAACTCGGTACTCTTTGGTGCAAATATTGATGAGATGATAAATATTCACTATACGTTTGACGTCGAACCTCTTTGTCGTGGTGACGTCATCCGTTTCCGCGTTCCGGTCTGAGAGCGTCTGCTAAATTGCTAAAGCAGCCGTCGTCTTATTTTATGTTTTTATACGTAATGGTTGGAATACAACATTTCTGTTCAAAGCTGCTGGCTCTCCGCCCCAACGCGGTTCGAGTCAGACTTTTGTTAAAAGTCGAGCGTACATTGAAACACTTATTACTCCAAAACCATACATCGTTCAGCCGTACTATGGCGAAAAAAAAGCATGTTTCCCAGGGTAACACGCGCCCCCTTCAGCATCGCCCCACTATTTGAGAACCACTGCTCTATACTAATATAAATTTAATTGTTTGTTTTACTTTAATGAAGGTGCCACTGTCTTTAATGCAACAGTTGCTGTTTGATGCTGGATGGAGACTTTGTATTATAGCAATGTCAGTCCCTCCTGAGAGAATCATTTTCCAAACAGGGCAGATCATTTCTGACAGAAGAAACCATAGCAGAGCCACTTTTTCATATTGCCACTTTTAACTACACAACAGTAATCTGGTTGTGCCCCCCCCGCCCCCCATTATATATGTAAATATGAGTATTTATGTACAGGATGGCCGAGTGGTGGCTGCCAGGATGGCCGAGTGGTCTAAGGCGCCGCGTTCAGGACCCAGTCTCCCCAGGAGGCTTGGGTTCGAATCTCGAATTTCCCCATTGTGCGACTAATAAAGGGAATATTATTATTATTATTATTATGTGTCATGTAGAAGTATGTCAGTGTAGTGTCTGAGATGTAGGGCTGCTAATGTCTCTCGACATTCAAAAAAAATCAGGAAGTCTATCTGTCTTGGACCTGAAAGTCGAGCTTAATCTATCTTGCACAAGGTTGAAAGTGGTCATTAGGCCAGTCCCACCCGGGTCTCAAACCAACCTTACCACTGTCCCCTTCCCGGGTTGGAAGTCAAGACTGTTAACCAGCAGAGTAAGAACCTAGACTGCTTAAGGCCCTTGAAAAGTCATGTTAAAGTTTAAAGAACATCCTTTTGCACAGTGTGATCTTGCACCCGTTACACATGCAGACTGCACAGATTGTTTATTGAATGTCACCAGCATAACATTTGCGCCTATTTACAATGTCACCACTGGACCTCACTCTCCAGGCATGGCTAATTGGTTTAAGTCAGCGTTTACTAATGTAACAGTTGGATTGAGCAAGGATCGATTGCTCATGCCTGAAGAATGAGAAAAGGATGATAATAGAAAGCGGGCTGCTGGTTGTATTGAACATCAAAATAATATAAATGACAGAGAATATTTTTGAATAGAAATATTATATATATCATCAGGCAAGCAAACAAACTATTCCTTGGAATCACATTACCGGAAATCAATTAAATTGGAGTTTTGGACATTGCTAAAGAAGGCCCGGTATGAGCAGTCTGATCGGCGTAGAGTACTCAGGAACTGTTTGTCTCTCTCTCTCTTTCTCTGTTCTCAAGTGCTTCCATGATTGAACCTGTATGCATCTCAGAATCCCGACCTAGATGCACAACGGATATCCTGCCTACACTGTTAACAAGCTCCTGGAACTGTGTCGCAGAGGACTTGAGTGCCTCGTCACCTGGGACGATAATGGACCAGACTCTGGGCAGGGGACTTATCTGTGACCTCCATCAACAACACTTGATCACCTGAGTCATGCAACAAGTGGCGCCAGTAAGGGAACGGGGCGGGGGTCCTGTAAGGTCTGCCGTCTTTGCAACCTGAGCTCAGCTCCCTTGCCCTGCCTTGTGTGTGTGTGTGTGTGTGTACATGTGTGCATGATAGTAGGTTTGGTGTGATGGAATCATCAGCAGCTGCATTTGATCAACCTGACTAGAATGGAGCCCTAACATTTTGCCGGATAATCAACACTATAAGTCGAGTTTGCACGATTAAATTTATTATACTTATCATACCCTGTCTGCGTTTTTTTTGTCTCCACCTTGCCTCTTTGTCCTTGTTCCATGCACACATGCTTTGAATCTTGTTCCCTCTCTGCCTGAACTTAGCAAACAGTTTACCTCTAGCAACAAGCAACCGTTCCCATCCAGCCATTCCCACTATGTTTTTAAACAAATATCATCATCATGAGATCTTATTCCCCTCTCTTGTCTGAATTTGGTGCCTCCTCATCACGATTTATATCCAAATACACCCTACATGTTTGAAGATAATTGCTGAAAATCTGCGCACAGACTGAGCTGTATAGTACTCACTTGTGGCGCTAAAAGCAGTTGCTCTTATGAAGCTTTTTGGAGTCCAGTGTGAGTCTTCCCAACCCCACCATCTGAGAACTTGAGTTCCTTCATTTGCATTAACTGTTATCAATCGCACTATCACCTCAGTTAGCTAGCTAGCTTTGTCTACACCATAAAACTGCATTTTTCGCATAGAGCGCTGCGTTCTCAGTCCTATGGGTGCACGCCGCACACAGGAGGCGGAAGAGCGACGTTTTTTTTTTTTTAAGTCCTGTGTGACTGCCAGCACGTGGGCAGGGACTTCATGCTGGTAAGGCAACTTTCGAGTGCCTTGTTATTATGGCAAGGAAAAGCTTGGTGACGAACCGGTGGGGTGTATTCCAGCCACTGAAAGCTTAAGTGGATAACATTTCACAGGTCAAACACGTAGTTATGGGTAAGCACAAGCAAATACTAAACCAAATGGCATCAATTTTTTTCAGTTTGTAGAAATAGTATTAGATTGACTGCTTGAGTGAAGTATTATTTTTAGCGCTTTAGCAGACATGGTTTACATGATTTTTAAATCTCATTTTAGATATTTGGTCATTATTCTTACTCGTTCAAATGTGCCAGGCGTGTTAACACCTATTTGTGGTGTTGAACTTAGAAAGCATTCATTTTACTTTTCAGGGACCTGAAGCAGATGAGAAAGGTAGACAGTTAATTTGTTGAGGAGTCCAATCTGAAAGGACAGTAAGGAAGATTTTGAAGTATTTTATCAAAGTCTAGATAGGAAGAGGAATTGAGTAGGGACAATTCTGAAGGGAGAGTATGCAAAGAATGTCACTGAGCGGAAACGAGTCAGGATGATGATGATAGAAATTGAAGTTGTGATGATGAACATTGAAAGAGAAAAGGTCTGGAATGAGTTGGATAATCTTATCGAGAGCATTCAGACGTTTGTTATAGACAATGGGAAACAGTCTTTTCACAATGTTAAAAAGCCGATACAAGCATATTTTGTTCTGCGTAATGTAGTTAAAAAGACATGGCGCAGCAAAACCTGATATACATTTATGAATAAAAATGTGTTCCAGTATTCGTGTGAAGTTGTGAACAGAGCAAACAATCTTATGAACACATTCAAAGAGTAGGCGGTGATGAGTCAGGGTTTAAAGGCTAGTTAGGAGATTAATTTACTTATTTATTTAGTTAGTATCTCTTTACTCAATGAGTCACAATATCCAGCACCTTCGCATATCGGACAAAAAGTATGTACGGTGTTAGATATCACCGTAGTCCAACAATAAAGTGGAATCATTCAGTATCCTCCTGGGACTTGATGTGAAAATGTAAATTAATAATAATTTTTAGTCGCTTTCCTAACCGCATATGATTTTATTTGTGGTAAAAGACAATGTGTGTGATGGGATATATTTTCATTGTGAACCCAGAGAGATGGAGAGTAAAGAAAGGTCTGTTGGCTATTAAAAGGCGATTGAAGCTAAATGATGGCTTGAACAGGAGCAGATGCATACCAGAACATGACTGCCCTCAAGGTAAAAGTGAAAACTGTCATTTACAACATTGGGATCGAAATTATTAATGTAAATGATGAAATTGTGCTTTGCCCACCCCAGTTATTTGATAGAAGATTCTCAGATTGTGCCCTTAAGGATAGGCCTTCAATTATTATCAAGATAGTTGGATCTCTTTCTTTGTACTGGGGGAGAACAAAGGCAAATTTCCACACATGAGGGAAGATAAAAAAATACATTTCAGAGGTGGAGCACTGTGTCTGCTACCAGCTTCAAAAAGTCTGAATTCAGCCTGTCAGGATCTGAAGATTTTGAAATAAAAGTGTGAGCTTTGCCTCAATGAAGGCCACTGCTGTAATTAGATTGTGGGAGGAGTGTTATTTGTTGGATAAAAAGATTCAAAATTAAATTACTCGAGGTTATGTTGAATTAAAAGAGTCAAGCATTTTGGCCCTCTCAGAGATTGTAAAGGAATACTTCACAATACAGCATAAGGTAGAGGATTTGGTCTCTTCAGATAGCGATTTCAGATTTGTGCTTTCCACACTGCTTTCTGCTAGCCTTCCACAATGTATGAAGTTTTGCTTTCATATTTAACTCAGTGAAATCATTTCAAATTATTTAGAAAGGAGAAGGTGGAGTCTGGGTTGCATGGATAACAACTGGCATGGTGAATTTATGGACTTTACAAAGTTACTGTTACAAAGATAGAGGATAGTCATAGTTTACTGTGCTGGGTTCTGGCAAGTGTTGTCATTTGCCAACAATTCGTTCAAGACGAACAAATCTTCTCAGTGAACGTGTGTTCTCTGCCAACTTCCATGCTCCCCATTCTCTAAGCTGGCTATCAACAACGACCTTTGGACAAAATGCAATGAGGGATTCTAGTTAAGGTAAGCTGTTTTAAAACAAACTTTAACATTTTAATTGCCGAAGTTTCAATAATAATAATATTCCCTTTATTAGTCCCACAATGGGGAAATTTCAGATTCGAACCCAGGCCTCCTGGGAAGACTGGGTCCTGAACGCGGCGCCTTAGACCACTCGGCCATCCTCGTCATCATTGCCGAGCAAGCCGCGCTTGCTGGTTGGTTGAGCATGCTCTACTCACAACTGAATACAGCTGTTTACTCTCCATTTATCTGGCTCGACTCTTACTAACTGAACGGCACATTGAAGAAGTTGAGTTCCGGACAAAACATAGTTCAAAAGTGCGATTGGTTTATTAGTATGGACGAGACTGGCGAGATGCAATAAGGGAAGATGAAGGGGCATCGCATCCACACAAGCTCACATTGGTTTCACTGGTCGTGCCAGCAAACAACCAGCATGGTGTATGTATATATTTGTGCACAAAGCCTCTGAGTCAACTCAACTCTTAGAAATAATGGGTCTTTCACCAAGATGGCTGCCAATATGGCTTTCTCTTTTTTTTTTTTTTTTTTTAATCAATATTTTGGAAAAATACGCAAAGCACTTAAGCCGCAAAACGTGAAGCGCATCTGCTTTGTGGCGCCCTACTTGTGACATCAGCGACGTTGCAAAAATGCTACATGTTTGCAACGCAGTGATGATCTGTAATTTAGCGATGACTGAAGTGCGGTTAAAATTATTATGACAGACTGACAGCCTGCCGATGAGAGTTTTGATTCTCCTTTAAAAAAAAATGTCCGACAGACGGCACTTCCGTCCTTACATTTCACCATCTCTGACTTGCCGGCTGTGAAGGTTGCTCGTCGTGGTTTTTCCTCTGATTCATTTCATTTTTCGTTTCACTTGGAATATAGCGCCACATAGCATTGCTAGAATTTCTTTGAACTTTTATTTTAAAATATTACTGCATTTCAACATCTTTGGTGTGCAAAAGTATGAAAAAAGTAGTGCCATAGCAGTGAAATTAGTAACATGATGAATGTACTTGAGTCATGAGTTCAATACATTCACAGGCCCAAATGCTACTCAAAACATGAGAAAGTCAAGTATTTGGGTAAGGGAGTCAAGAAGCCACGATATGAAAGAAGACTGATGAAATCCAAGTTGGTGTTCGATGTAGCAACATCTGCAACCAGACTGTGCTTCCAAGGGATTGAGGATTGCAGAATATTTTGACATAAACAATGTGATGTGGCAAAGTTACTATTTTCTATCCGCTTAGGATTGTTGAAGTGTTTTTCTAGGATAGCTCTTAAAGGTGCGGATCTTTTGTAGTATGGCTTTCAACAAGCATCAAGTCAACTACGTAAAAGTGGATTGATGTCCACTAATTTACAGTGGGCTCAGTCAATAGTTAATATTAACGTTATATTACATACTCAATGATGAGGACATTTGTGGCTACGCCCTGACATCTTGCACCTCCATGAGTAGTTATTTGGTCCAGCTGTCTTGCGTGGGTTGATTCTGGAGATGATAATCTTCACACTGGCTGCGAACACTGCATTCCCGATAAATCAGAGCGCTGACGGCAACATACAGTACAGCCAAGTTTTATTGCATTTCCCTTTCAGAGAGAAAGGTGAGGTGGGACATTGCCATATTCAAAATGTGTGCTCACATAGCCGATGTGCAGAGACGTCAGCAAGACTGTGATAACGGCTATCAGCTCACTGGTAGTGAACACTCATGTACTACTTGGAAGAGCAAACAATAAGCAATCTGTAGTTTACACACAAGCATTTAGTGAGCTGGTAAAAATGGTGGAAACCTGCCTGTCTGTACGGGTTTCTAGCCTGCTCGCCCGGGGATGGGTATTCTGTCTCGCTGTACCAAGGTTATGTTCAGAAAATATATAGTTCAATCGCAAGTCTGGGGTGCTGGTTAAAAGCCATTGAGGTTGTTGATGCCCATTCCAGAGACTTTGTGTCTGTCGAGTTGATTGGGATTAGAATGTGCAGTTTTCCCAATGTGTTTGCATATCCATATTTTGAATACATGTATAATTTGTAACGTTTTCAATACAATCACAATGCAATATATTGAAGGACTTTGAGCTTGGCTCACTTTGTTAAACACTCTGCTATTGCTATTTGAAAACAACCCCATGTGTATCCATTTATGTTTGCCCAAACCAAGGTGTTCTGCTGCTTGTAAACTGATATAGGCTCTGGCTTTCCTGCAACCCTTGACAGAATAAAGAGATGGAGAATGGGGGGGGTTGAAAAATTATCCCAAGAATGAAAACAAATACCACTGTATGGGACATTGCTGCCCGTTCTTTGTTTTTTAAATTCGACAGTCACTACAAACTGAACACTGTTCTGCATCCGTATTGTAAGGGGGGTGATCAGGAGTCTGGAATGCAGAATATCGCTGGCCAGGGTAGGATTACACAAACTCAGCCCAGTGGTGTTCCACATTTGGTCGGTGACGGATAATGTTGCCACCTGTAGAGCTTGTGGTTTGCCTGATCTGGCTTAGTGGAAGGTCACGTTATCCATCCTGGTTGGAGCTTTATCGACAATTCACACAAATTCCCTTAGAATAGAAGGTATCCCCAGCCTTAAATTGTGTGTGTGGGTGTGTAGATCATTGTAATTTTTTTTTTTTTTTCACTCCTAATGACATGGTATGTTGTGGTAGCAACATTCATCGTGAGTATTGGCTTCTACAATTCATCGTGTTCAAGATTAAAGCAGGTTTGTCATTTCAGCCTTAAGTACATGGTGCAATGAGTTATATTATAAATTATGTTTCTGGTCTTTCAAACACTTTTTCCATGTCTATTAGATTCCAGTTTGAGCTGCTTGATTGTCTGTTAGTGAAATTGTCATTAAGGTGACAGGGATAATGAGGGAGGAGTTGTCACTTGGACTCTGTATTTTTGGTGTTAAAGTCATTGACGCACTTGTTTTGTGAAATTGAAGTGTGTACATTTCCAGTGATTTATGCTTGTCATGGTTTTATTTTTGAGATGTGTTGCGTGTAATGTTTGCTGTGCCTGAAGGCTTGAACGCGCTCTGTCAATGAATTTGAACTGTCTATAGACTTGAACTGCTTACATGGAGACAAAGGTTAATGGGCAAACGGGTGCAGCTAATTAGCACGCATTCGCCAGTTGTGTCGAATAGCTTATCGGGTGAATTCGGCAGTTTGAAGGGGTGGACGGAGACGGTCGAAGGGAGGGAGTTTCCGCTGTCCTTCTCTTTTCTGCATCTGGGAGAGGTGGTCTAGTCTTGATGCTATTCAATGCTCTCAACTATAAAAGTTAAGGGAAGTGATACCTCTTTAGCGTGGTCTCCCCCTTTATTGTGTTGGATCGCCTTGTGCTTTGAGTTTCTCTTATGCTGTGCCGAAGCTGGCCAATGCAGAGGGCTGGGTTAAGACGGATGGCCGCGTATTCCTGAAGGCTGGCATGTCCTGGCGGGAAGGAAAGTGACCCTGCAGCAGCTTACTTGGCGTTCATATAGCGAAGTGCAATATTAGGACTGAACTACATGGGAGCTTCGTTGGAGCTCATGTCCCCTTTTTTTACCTTGATCACAGCAGGTCACTGCGCACCCTTGACTAACATAAACCTGACATCATGCTCTCACATTTATCTTTTTTAACAATTTTGTGCCTCATGATTGCTGTCATTCACATACTTTTATCTGTATCTCCCTGCTACTCAACAGTGGTCAGGGGTGAAGTGGTATCAAGTAGTAGGAGGATATTGGCTCAAGCTCCGCATTACAAACCCTGTTGCATTCTGGAATAGACTTTGACGAAAGATTCACAGAATATTACGACTCTGTCATTGTAGCTTTACATCAACTGGCAGCTTTTCTTAGGCTGTTGTAGCATTAACTAGTGAGCTAAAACTCAGATTTAGGTCACTATGTGGTATGATATTGTGGAAAACACACATTTCAAGAATCTGGACATCGTAGGTTACATTATAGATTATTTTAACAGCTTTTTTTTTTCAACAGTTAATTTTCATTACAATGCTTACAATAGTTAATCTTTCTTGCAAGATGAATTCTCACGGTATTTGTGAGTATACAATAATGGGAGAATCCATCTTGTCCCGAGCCTGGTGACTAGCTCTGGGCCGCACGACTAGTTGTGCAGACCAATCACAAAGCAGCAGTGTAGTTGGGCTGCGGGATATGCAGCTGATGAAAACAAAAAGTGCAGAGGCAGCGGGAAATAAACAAATCAATCATGGTCACACTGGTGGACGCTGCAATTAATTCAGTTCTTGCAGAATTACCCAGAGTTTCTTTTTTAAAAGAACAGTGAAAGCTGCGTTGTGCATTTTTAGCTGGTAAGGATATTTGTGTTTTTTTTTTCATTACTGGATCTGGTAAGGGTTTGAAATATCAGCTTGCTCCACTCATGCACATTTTCATCCATTGCCCTGATTGGTCAAAGAAAATGTTTAGTTGGCGTACACAAGTTGCCTCATCACCCAATCAGCTTGAAGTATTGTACTGAATGTCCCACCTTTAGCAGATCACATTGGAGCAGTCCCAGATTGATACAGTGCAGAACTCCTTTGAGTCATTCAAATTATTAATGCGGCTCTCGCAATATTATGCAATAGGAGTGTAGTGGTACATTCTTTAGCCTCGTGCAGATTCATAATACGAAAAAAAATGTCTTTATTTTCTGTGGATTTTTTTCCCTCATTAGGGCGACTTAAAACATGGATGAGCACACAGTTTTTCATCAGTGTAACTCGTGTCCATGCATTCCTAACCAGATCGATGAAAACATTTGAAATGTGGGCATAATATGTGCATATGCGCAAAATATGTGTGCTTAATATATTTTATTTTTGAGAAAACTTGAGAAAAAGTCACACTTTTTGCACCCTTCAAAAACAAAGATTAAAAAAACAAAAAAAATCTAATACATTTAAAAACAAAAAACAAAACCTGGGAGTATTTGAGCGTCCACTGTAGTAGATGTTTAAAATTTCCCTCCCCTCCAGAAAGAATGAATGATTTTTATTTATTTTTTTTAATTGATCAGGTTAGCTACTCAGATTTTGGAGTGAAACTTGTGTCCTTATTTTTTATCAAACAACAACGGGATTTGAAATCCCCCAAAATAAATGCAGAAATAAAAAAAATAAATAAATACGAAGACTTACAAGCAGAAATAATCGATTTTTAAAAATAACTATAAAAAAAAAGACCAATAGAACCAAAACTTAAAAAAGTGTTGTTTTGCTGTTGTTGTTGTTTTTTTTTTTTTTTACAAACACAAAAAACATTGCCTCATGAAATTATACATTTAGTTTGCATAATCAGAATTTTGGGTTGCAAGTTGTCAAAATTGGAATTTGAAGGTTTTTTTTCCATAAAAATACATTTGTTATTGAGACACAATATTTGTCCTACAGGTCATCGTGTCTGAATCCGCAAAAAAAAAAAGCCCTATTCACTTTCAGGAAGTTTGCGACTAAACCATGTCTGTGGAAGGTTATCTAAATATTAAGCCATAGTTAAAGAGAAATTGACTGGATTTATAAAACAAACGTAACTCGTTCCTCTTTTATTTTATTTTCTAATTAAAAAAAACACTAATAACAATGTACAGTCTAGTTGCTATCAGAGATTAACAAATATGTAAAAAATAAAAGGCATGAATGAACGTATTTGATTGAAAAGAATAATTCAACAGGCCACAAATGCTATTTTTCCAGTCTTAATGTTTTAAATTATATTTATTACATATTTTCTAAGATCCATGTGATGATGTTGTGTTTAATAAATGCAAGTATTCAGTTTTTTTAGCGTGCAGCTTTACGATTCATTAACGGGACAAGAATGGTCCATATGCTACCACAGTCCATATGTCTGACCAAAAGTAGCACAATTTGACTAGCTATTTTACCAAGGTTAGTACACGGTTATTCTTTTGCTGTTCACTGGAAATGGCATGTGTAATACAGGAAAACAAATAGGCGTCAGAAGAAGAAGAAGAACAGAGTCCCCATCATACACACAAAAACTACATAAAGGAGGCATACAGACAGACCCAAACAGAAAAACTATTTCATTGCGTGACTGAAAAACACAACAGGATGCTCAGTGATACCTGAACATCAAGACTACGAACTGCAAGTGTATCAGTTTGACAGTGAGCTGTTGTGGGAACCTGTCATTAGAAGAGTCAGGTCATCTTACAGTGGAATCAGACTCCGTTGTAACCGAAACCCTGCACTCCTTTTACTGCACAACTCATTCTCAAATATACAAACACTTTCACAAACACTTGCAAGTAGACGGAATTGAAGGTTGTGTTACAGGAAACGAGCCATACAGATTAGGTTGGGTATCACTTAATAGTTAAATCTCACACTCACTAAAGGAAATATATATGCTTTGTTTTTGCTATTCAATGTTGCCACCTTTGTTTTTTTTTGTTTTGTTTTTCAAAGTGTAAGCCACCGTTTCAATCCTTCAATGAAGGTTTAAACATACAATTGAAGTGCCCTCTAGGAGAGCAGTGTTTGGAAAAGGTGAATACTACTGATAGACCGATTATCGGCCGGGCCGAATATCGGGGGCCGATATTTGGCATTTTGGCCATTATTGGCACCTGCATTTTTTTTAACTTTAACGGCGGATACATTAAATGCTGCTTCATTTTGGCTCACTGCAGCACACTTCTCTCTCTCTCTCTCTCTCAGCTGTGCTGGTGGCCCTGCCTGCAGAAGCAGATTAACCCGTCCACAGCACCATCTGATTTGTGCTTTGTGCAGTGGGTGGCAGCCAATCAGCAGTAAGCCACTTGTTTGCTTTTTCACCTCGAGTTACACAGGAGGCAACAGGCAACAGACTTTGCCAAAATTTGAATAAAGGTCAGGCACAACTCACAATAGAAAACTATTTGTCGTAGTAAACTTTAAAGACATGTTTGTTTTCACTGAACTATAAGACATGCAGATGAGCACTTTTTGTTAGACTTTTAAAACTAACTTGTCTATTTTCTTAGATCTAAAAAAATTACCTTTAACATGTTGTAAACCACCGAAGTTGTTTAATAAACATGTAATTAAAGGCCTTTAAACTAAGTAAAGTTTTGAAATTTTTTGTTTTCCAAATTTTTACACTATTTTATCCCTTTTTTTTTTCAACAAATGAATATTGGCTTAAAATATTGGTTATCGGCCTGCATGACTACTAATATCGTCCCTGAAAAAGCATATCGGTCTATCACTAGTGAATACATATTTAAGTATTTATCAAGTGAACACAGTTCCATCCATTATCTATCACGAGGGTCGCGGGGGGCGCTGGAGCCGATCCCAGCTATCTTCGGGCAGTAGGCGGGGGACATCCTGAACTGATTGCCAGCCAATTGCAGGGCACACAGAGACAAACAACCATCCACGTTCACACACATACCTAGGGGCAATTTAGAGTGTTCAATCGGCCTGCCATGCATGTTTTTGGAATGTGGGAGGAAACCGGAGTACCCAGAGGAAACCCATGCAGGATGGCTGGAGTTGGGATCGAACCCACGCCTGATGCTGTCTCTCACTTTGAGGCCATCGTTCTAACCAGTCGTCCACCGTGCCGCCCGTGAACACAGTTATGATAAAGATATACAGTTTACAGTACTCTGCTCCTTTTTACTCAAGGAAAGATCAGAAAAATGTTGCTATGTTAGATGCACTGAAAACACAATTCTTTTATGTCCCAACTTAAAACATTTTTGGTAAGAGACAGTGAAGACCCAAAAGCACAACTCAACAAGCAGCAAGAGAAGTTCGAAAGTTAATTAACAGACAACTGGGACCTACTGTCGACCCAGAGACAGAGAAGCAGGCTGTGGTGTTTTTTTGAAGACGCAAATCCTCAGTTCCGTTGATTGGCCTCCATTGAGCAGCCCGATGTTGGCGGTTGCTCAACTCTCCATGGTGGTCTCGCTGCGATGGCAATGGCCCGAGATAGCCCAATGTCATCTGCGTCTCATCTTGCCGAAAGCGGTCTTCCGAGTTGACATATACAGGAGAAACAAAGATCATGCTGCTTGGAGGAAACCCAGATTATGGCCTCTGACCAGGTGGTCTGGAAGCCATTTGCATAACCCTCAGCCTTCTTCCTGTCATGAAGTTGTGTACCCAGACCAGATCTTGAGGGCACAGCTTTATGTCGGCCAGATGCTACAGTAGTATGCGGTGGTCCACCCAGTTGAATGCGTTAGACGTCATCAGCGTGGTCCTCACAGGCACCAGATAGGTGCTTATGAGTAGCACAAGGGCCTGTTCCAAAAATAGCTCATGAGTGATGGGACACAATGGGACCCCCCCACACACACATATACATACATACTTTTATATATACATATATATATATATATATATATATATATATATATATATATATATATATATATATCTTCACACTACTCAGTAGCCAAGAAGCACTCAGTTTCAAAAAGACCCCAGGTCTATACAGTTATGTTTGTCCTAAAAGACATTTTATCCGAGGAGGCTTGATCAGTTCATACAACAAGACTTGGTTAAGTCCAAGTTGGTGTCGAAAATCCGACATCATCATGCAGTAGCCAATACAAAAAGAGTCAGCGTATGACGTTGCTCCCAAGAGATGAGTTTGTGTGTGGCTTTGGATTGAATGGCTCCCCAGCTCATGTCATTTAACTCAGCCCAAAATGCAACGCTAGGTAAAAAGTGCTTTCATTTTTTTTGTTCCATATATGACCAAAATGTATATAGTATTAAAAAAAATACTACTCTGTATAACTGGGTTTAATACTATAGAATTCAAGCCATAAATCTACATTAGAAGCTGATCACTTGGAAAACAAGGCATCCTTGCTTAATTTATTTAGGGTGCATGCATGAATCTAATTATGAAAGTGGTATTATGCACTGCACTCATTGCAATTCAAAATGTTTAAAAAATATTTCTTCTGAATTTTTACTAAAGAATACTTACCATGGTGTTTTCTTGCACAGAAAGACCTATTTCTTTAAAAACTAAAATTAAAAACAAGCTCTGAGTTAATTGGCTTCACTTGTTTTTTCACGGCGGCTTTGAGAGGGCATGCATGGAGTCACAGATCAACAGGGAGGTTGACGTGTGGAAAAAAACATACGGGCATTTTACATACGCCTCACTCGGCCACTCATTTCCTCCTTGTCAATCCAGCCCTTTTGATTGGCCTTAATGATGACTCCGGCTGAAAGGTTTTCTTAGTGTCTGTTCTGTAAAGAGAACCTATTGCAGTTATTGTTTTTGCTATCTCAGCCAATCAGATGGCCTGTTAGAGAGACGTCATCGTGATGTGGGAATGCAAGTAAAACGTCGGCAGAGAAAATTCGAGAAGTAAGTCACCCTCTCTTTTTTGTTACTAAATTATACAATAACGTATCTGCGTCTTTCTCTTAATTATCACCAGAGGTCGCAGTTTCTGTCCATTACCATGGCAACCAAGCACAACATTAAAAGCTGACTTCTCGTGTCCCATTGTGCATATGGCTCCCGTGCTGGTCACCTTCTTCTACAGTGTGGTTCACCGGGTTGTCAAAAGTGAGCGGCCCCTCATGTTGGTGATGTGTTTGGGCTGGATGTGTGTGTTGGCAATTTTTTTAATGCAGTACAAGATAATGATGGCCACCTTTTCTTTGTAATCCTCCGCAAGTTGCTCCGGTATGGTCATCTCTGCCCTGATGGCTAGACAAGTTTTATAGTTTTTTAAAATGAAAGCACCAAAGCGGGCCGCCCAACCGCCACCCTTTAACGTCTGCATGCTGTCATCAGTAATATTCGCCTTTCCTCTATATAAACAGCTTGTCGACAGGAAATGCTCCCAGTCACTCCAGCGAAGCGCTCATGAAAGTCACACAAAATTTACAGATTTTGCAACTCGGTCCACACAAAAGCCGCTCATCCATTTTGGTGTGCCTTACAGTTGCGAAACTACGGCAAAGCACTTTGCACACAGTGGTGGTTGTTTTAAAGTACTTTATTTGAGTTGAATTATATCGGTTAAAAGTTATAATAACCTGTGAGGGAATCCATAACTATGATGTGGCCATGACAGACATGAGTTTGACACCCCTGGATAAGACAACAATAACAACATTATAGAAGTTGGATTCTGCATCCATCCATCCATCCATTATCGGCTTATACTCACGATGGTTGCGGGCATGCCGGAGCCTGTCCAAGCTGACTTTGAGCATTAGCAAAAGGACAGACAACCATCCGGGGGAGTGACAAGTTTTAGGAATAAGGCTGGGGAGGGTCAATGCCGGAGTCCACGCATGTTGCAGCCGAAGGGCGGGGGACTGACAGGCAATAAAGGGTCAAGTGAACTGCTCTGCAACCTACCATGGATGTTTCTGTACTGTGAGGCGGACATGGTTACCAGTCGACCACCATGCGATTTGGATTCTATCTTCAGATAAATGACGCTGTTGCTACAACTTGTGAGAGAAATGGGCACAACACATCAATAGTGACTGGACAGGTTTACGGTATGAGGTCTGAATTTGTACCACGGAATTTGGAACACGGCATTGTCTCTCACTTAATAATAACCCTTTAATACTGTAGCAAATATATAGTCATATATTTAATGTCATTTTAGTAAAGTGCAAGTAGAAAATTGGGTAGTGGGCTAAGCCTTGTTAGGAAGGATCCCCTCCCAACACTTTGAACATTAAGCGTTTGCTCCTTCCAGTGGAATATTCTTCAACAGATGGTGTATGTGATAACATGAACTAAAAAAAAATATGTATTTAATTACATTATGCAATTAAATTTCTGTCTAGGATAACAGTAAAATCAGACTTGGGCATAGTGAATATTTAATTACGCCTCCCTCTCTGTATTATTAATTCATCCTACCATAAAGTTAAAATAAAATTTGAATGTGGTTGGAGGTAAGCATTTTCTATTAGTAAGTCCTTTTTCTGACATTTTTCTAGTCACATTTTACAGCACAAGCCATAGTTTGCATTGTGCATTCCACAGCATCAGAGATTTTCTTGCTTCCCCAATAGTGATCTGTAATGGTTGTAGTAGCAAATAGTCCTCTGACTACAGTATTAAGCAAAGAATAATCACAATCAAAATAAACCAGATATTTATTTTTAAATAAGTTTCGAACCGCATCAAGGCAAAAAAAATAAAAAATCAACCACGCATGTGAAAGATGTACTACACCTTGTGTTTTAATGTCTGACTATCTTTGCGTTGATTATCCAAAAGACTTGCTATAGCCCTGGACTGAGGCAGTCAACCTGTGCTCATTTGCAGCTCGAAGCAGCTAAGAACCCGTGTGAATTACACGACACATTTCCCATCGACACGTCATACCTACATCGGGATAATGTACTTCAATTATGCAGAGATATTCTCACTCAAGCATCGCTCCGGTGGTTATACGGAGATTGGTGAGATCACGAGTGGACCGCACAAACGCTGCACACCTAATCTCCAATTAGCTTATTATTTAGCCGGTTTGAGAACAATTCCAGTCAAATTCAAACTGGGGACATAGTTTCCTCATACAGTTATCACAATTTACATGTATGTGTAACGGTTGCGATCTCACATTGTGCTAATATAAAACCACACAAACGCTAGTTTTCCCATAAATATAACGTTTCCAATAAATTCTTTAGGCCTGCTCCAAATAGATTTTGGTGCCACCTTTGGGTTTTTGCTGTGGTGTTTAGTTTAGTTGGAAACTGAATGACGAAAAAAACAATAATGTGTCTTTCCATACGTTGTTTATATCTATGTCATCTATCTCTTATATCGATGCAACCAATGAGTGTTTGACTGTATTGACAAGACATTCAAATGATCTCATGACCCCAGAGGAGAGGATAACGGGTCTGTTGTTGCACAGACCTCATTATTGTACTGCAGCAAAAACATAACATGTCATCTGACATTCAAGAGACCTAGATGACACAATAACAGGCAATTTTTTTAGACAGCTAATTTTCGTTTGCCTCTGCAACCCTTGAGAAATTGATCAGCTCGACAGTTCATCAGAGTTTGTATGCTTGTTTGTTTCTCCCTATTGAGTGTGTTCGATGAAAGACAGTTGACAACTGCTGTAGACAATATAATCCTGTCCAGAGGCTGGTAGCAGAACAGGATCTTTGGGTAGGTCAAAGGTCGGGTTGCTGTGGACTCCTGGGGGGGACATTAACCTTTGAGCCCTGTCTGCATAACTGTGTGCGAGAAAGAGAATAGGAAAGGGGGTGCATAGGAAATTAATATGTGTTTTTCATTTAAAATCATGGTGCTGTTGATTTACTTTACTGTTGAGTGAAAACAACGGATTTCAGACAAGAGGCCAACTTTAGATCTTGGATTTCCAAGTAGCATAAAATACACAACTTCATGCTTTGTGTTACTTTGCTGCAAATTGAAAGTATTGAAACAGAATTAATGTGAATGTGATTTAGTATTTGGTGTATTTGCTTGCAGTGACTGCATCAAGCCCGTGCGCTGCTGACGTCACCAACATTTGCATTCTTCCTTTCAGAAGCTTTTCCTGGCTTCCATCACAGCTTCTTTCAGTTGTTGCTTTTTTTGTGAGGCGGGGCATGTGTACTACATTTGACACTGACTTGGCCTGTCGAAATTCTTCCATCATATTCCATCGCATGCTGTTTGCAGTCAAAGTGTTGTATGTCGGGATGTACATTCAAAACAGTTTGTGTTCACGACAGGAGAAAATACTATTTTACTGACAACACTGACTAAAGAGCTTACCACATGGAATGTCATGCTGAGTATACTGAGTTGTACAGCCACCCAGTGTGTGTTGGCTGTGAAACATCTGTCAGCACGTCTGTCGTCAGGTGAATTAGCTGTGGTGTGTAGCGTGTGTGTTACAGAGAGCACAGACTGTCTGAAACTAAATCATTTTTAGTGTTCTTTCTCTTTGTTCAGAACTGCTGATGTTCAATGGACCAATTCTGAAACGACTAACTATTTAATGACTATTTAACAGATTGGTTCCCAACACCATAAAGCATTTAACAGGGAGATGCGTTGCCTCCCAGATTCTTTACCATATAAATAAATGATTTGAGTGGCTTAATGGCAGGTGGGATTTGTCTATTGCGAAGAACTCGGTCTCGCTGCTGAGTAGCATGAAAGAGAGTGCAGAGTATGTAAGCCTCTCCCTGTCATTACGTAGCCTCTCCATCAGCAAGCCAAATGTAGTACCTCCACGTGACGACACCTGATAACTGAGCAACTTGCAGTGTCAGGCAGAACTACAAGGGCCTCAGAGGAGACCTGACCCCAGACGCGCGAGCTCCAATGGTGTGTGAATGTGCCCTGCTGCCCAAAAACCACCCCCTGGCTATGGGAAAATAGCATCACTGCCTGGGCTACAGGAAAAAACCGCTACAGAAAATTAGGAGTGGAGACCTCCAGCACTCTGATGAGCCAACATGTTACCAGATCTTGTGCTCTGCACTCCTCTGGATCTCGTCAGCTAAACCAAGAGCTGGATCTTGGCAATTGGATTGCCTAGGATCTCCTTAATACTAGTCCTGGCATGGACCCTGGAGTGGCCACTCAAGGCCCACCTCAGACTATATTTGCTTTTGGCGTCCAAATGACTAGCTACGGCCCTGGACGGACTGAGCCAGCCAAAATGAGCACATTTGCAGCTTGTGCATTGATGAACTTAGGCAGCAAAAACTCGTGAATTGCATCACACGTTGGCCATCAACATTTCATACGTACGTCTGGTCAACATACACACATCAATTGCACATAGAAATTCTCACTCAAGCATTGGAGTTCTTTTAAGCATTTGATTTGCAGGAATATCATAGAGAGGACTGCATTGACTATATATGAGTGAGAGTGAGTGCTGTTTTGAATAGGATCTCTGCAGGCACTGTGATGACTAAGAATGGCTAAGGAGGCAGCACGAGAAGATGTCACTTCACTTTACTATGATAACACAAATCAACAATCTTTGTTTGAGTCAAATTTTAAATCAGAGCTGGGCACTTGACCCTTTTTGCCGGTCAGTAACCCGCCCTCCGGCCGAGATCCCGATACCGTTCCGGCCTCGACCCTCCGGCCTTATTCAGAATTGTCCGCCTCAACCCCTAAAAAAAACATCCTTTGTGGGAGAGATGCTAGTGGCAGAAGTTTATTTAAACATCATTAGCTGGTTAATTTACTATTTCCATCCACTTACCTTATTATGTATGGTCATTTATTATTTATTAGACTATTATTATGGTCTTACTAATCTACTTCTTATTGGTCTCCTTCTTCGTTTTATTTTTCTTCTTCTCCACGAACATGCCCAATGCAAGTAAGTAGTTAGTTAGTGTTATAATGATTGTGTTATTGATATACTTTTTCCCCCAGTAGCAGGTGGGGGGCGCGGGTTATGTGATGTGCGAATAAGCAAATACTGGCACGCTTGAACGCACACTGCTGTCTCACGTTTCTTCAAACACAAACAGCTGGTAAAAGTAACGTGAAAAAAGTTTTTCTAGAATTTTTGAGAAATGTGGCAGTTAATGATGATGGTCTGTAATGAATGGAGGATTTTTAATACACGTATTTCATATTTATTTATTGGCTCAGTAATTTATTTTGCCAGCTGACTACTCACATAAATAAAATATTAATTTATTATCTCATTTCATTGATCAATAACAATATTTGTATATTACTCTGCTAATAGTGAATGGTTCCCTCTTATCTTATCTTATATTTACAATTTTATTTGTATATTTCTTTTAATTTAGCTTAGCATCTTTTGCTCTGAATTAAAAAAAAAAACATTTATATTGCAAGTTTTTCTTTTTACATGTATTTTGTATCACCTGCGTCATCCATGGCTTATTCAACTCCTAATTGTACAGACAACTCGCTCAACAAGGATAAAAATAAGATAATCGCTGGAATAATAATCCAATAAAACAACAAAGCACTCCTAAAATACTCTCTTAATGGTGAATAAGGAAGGTATAATAAGTCACTCTTGCCGCATCAAATTTCTTACCAGTCACAGTTCTGATCAGAAAATAACCACTATAAAATTCAAAATCAATAACGCACTCCATAATAAGTGATGGTCATGGCAGCCAACAAGTTCAATAATAACTTGTTTACAATTTCTTTCGACAGTAAAGGCTGCTGCTGGGACTGCATCGGCTTTCAAAATTCCTTCTCTAAGAATAAGTGTCACGAAAATTCATGAAAAGCAAAACATGAATGTAATTATTGGATACTGCCTGTCTGCAATCCATGACTTTTACAGAAAAATCTGATCAAATTCCAAATTGCAAAACCATTGTTGAAATGTTGATGTACCTCTGTGCATTAATAGCGAGGTCATCTTTAAATGCAACAGAGGAAAATGTCAAAATTACCGTATATAGGGCAGCAAAGAAAATGCCAATGAGTGCAAATAGGCAGCATAAGTAAATTGTGTTGGCGCTCTTTGGATGGCGGTCCCACTGGTGAGACACTGCTTGTGGCCTAACTGGAAGAAAGCAAGCAGGAAATTGAGTTATAAGTTCATTCTTAGTCTAACAGATGGCTTTTATTGCAATAAATGATTAGGTGCAGCACACTTTTTAAATATTGTAATGTTTTGGGTTCCTGCAAAAGTATTCCTTCAATTTTGAATGTCAGCGTTAGAAAACATCCATCCAGCCATTTACTGTGGGAAAAAGTTAGATGACACCCACCTGCAAGTAAGTCGCAGGCCACTCGTTCTGTATAGACCGACTACCATTCATATCTATTGGGACTGCATAAAAATTTATTTCACGATGGCTGTCAAGACAGAAGTGCGTACGACTACTATAGGTAACTGAGATAAAATTTAAAAAATGAATGTATGACCTACAAATTAAATTGTGGAATAGAACACATTCAACACAATGCTGTGCATTTTTGTACATGATTTAAATAATAAAGAGATGAGATTTGTATACTTTTTTTTTTTTTTTTTTTACCAATAGCAGGCCGACCTGGCCCTGCAGTCAGTATTTAGTGACCTAATTCAACACGTGAGTGTGTTTTGCCCTACTCCTCCAGATAAATGAACTCTGCCTTGAAAAAAAATTGTTTTCCGTGTATATTTAGATATGATTTACAGTGCAATTTCCTCTGTCGCCTCGTTTTCAATTTGATGATTTCATACAGCATTTCAATGTTTATTGCATGCACGGCGGGATAACTCATCTTTGATGGCACAACGTTACTGCAAAAATGTTCTAGATTTTAGGTGATTGGGGACATGCAGTCCTAGCGGAACATGCATTCTTACGTTGCCAAAGTGCAGTCATCTTGAAGGTGAGGGGCTACGCATAAAAGCAATGAGACTTTGAAATGTGTCTGGATCTGAATGTAGAAGGCTTTGATCTAATGAGATGTCGATGTGTAGATGAGAGGCAGGTGGGGGGAACAGATATCGAATAGGAAGAGAAATCGTTAAAAGCAGCGTATTTTCCCTGCACCGCTTTTACTTGTGCAGTTGCACAATATTTGACACAATAAACACAATATTTATGCACATGCACAATCTACACTTTAGCTTGAGGATGTGTGCAAAATCTTTAGATTCTGAAGAGATCCACTTATGACAAGTGGTAATACTTTTCCCCTCTCATGCAAGAGCGATTTTCAGGTGGCAGAAATTAATGTAAAATGTAAAAGCAACAACACCAAACTCCAACCATGTGAGGACAGGACGGAAAAAACATCACAAAACAGTAAAGCATGCAATGTTATATCACTATAGTTTTGTATGAGAAAATGTCTTACTTTAAAAGACATACACTAAATGAAAAAAAAAAAAAAAACAGAAAGAAAACGACTCTCAATGGTTGCTTAACAGCCATCTGTGATTCTGTTAAAAACGTTTGGCTAAAATGTTCAACTATTGCACATTACTGTTCTCAAATGTATTTGGTTTCCGAACCTTCAACACTTTAGACCACAGGTTGTCGAAATATTAAACATTCAAAGGAAAACATTCTCATGGGCTACACATGCCGACCACGCAACAATGCCAGACAATAGAGTTATTGAGTTTTAAAAAGCAGTTCATACATTCCATGTCATTTACTGCTTAAACTGACGCATTCTGCTTGTTTCACACATTCCAAAGGCTATCAGCTAACACTGCAGAATTTCATAGCTGTGTAAAACAATGGCACAAAAACAGTGAAACCAAACCGAGTCTCATGCTGAGTCAAAAGCCAAAGAATAAAAATGAGTTTAAAGGTGAGTTTTAAAGATGGGAAGTAAAGGGGCGTGCCTAATGTCTTGTGGGAGATCGTTCCAAAGAGAAGGACCGGCAAGGGAAAAGGTTAATTCCTTGCTGAGCCTTTGCTTCGTGCTTGCTACCTCTAATAGTGTTTGTTCGCAGACCTGAGGCACCAGGCAGGTGCGTAAAGGTGGAGGAGCTCATAGAGGTAACTTGGCGCGAGGCCATTTACAGAGTTGAAAACACATAATAGAATCTTAAAAAAACTACTCTAAAATGTACAGGGAACCAGTGAAGGGTGGCCAGACGAATAGTGCTCCCTTTTACGAGTACCAGTCAATAAGTGAGTAGCAATTTGGACCAACAGGAGATGCTTGGAGGATTGGCTGACTGCAAAATAAAGTGCATTACAGTAATCAAGCCAAGATGTGACAAAAGCATGAATTAGTTTCCAAGTGTTGTAGAGAAAGGAGATACTTTACCTTGCCCAAAATGAAAAAAGCTGGATTTAACAACAGCGACAACTTGCTGTTCCAATTTTACATCACTGTCCGGTTTAAGACCCATCTTTGAGAGTTAGTTGGGAGGCCCAAGTCAGCAGGATGGGAAGTACAAGGGCCACTGGGACCAAACACTTGAAATTCAAGAATTTCAGTGCCATGCAAGTCTTGGTTTTCTTCAGATAGGGCAAAAGTGGCCTCAATGACACTGCAATGGAAGGAAATACCTTAAGATGGAACGCAAACAGAGCAGATACAATGTAAACACCAGAAACCCTAGAATTGAACCCTGTGGAACACCGTTACAGAATGGAGCAATGCGGGACTCAGAGCAAACAGTTCCGTCAGCGAAATAGGAGCTAAACCACTCAAGTGCGCTACCAATAATGCCAGCATGATGCAGCAAATGAGCCAACAGAATACTGTTATCCACCATATCAAATGTTGTGGTTAAATCCAACAAAACCATACACACATAGTCTCCGGTGTGTTTTATACAATCCAATCCAATTTTATTTATATAGTGCATTTCCTGACAGCTGTCAGGATGATGTCATTAAAAACTCAAAACAGGGCTGACTTTGTCCTATGAATCATCTTGAAACCTGACTGGAAGACCTCCATTATGTTCATCAAAAAATGATTTTAACTACATGTGCGCGACTTTTCCCAGAATCTTTTAATAAAAGGCAGTTTGGAAATGGGTCTAAAATTTAACAGAACATCTTGCTCAAGGCCGGGTTTCTTAAGCAAGGGTTGACCCACTGCATGTTTGCATTTTTGTGGTACGACACGAGAAGACAGAGTGCTGTTCACAGGACCGATTTACCAATTCAAGGGAGAACCTTCTTAATGCAGCGTCATAAAGGGAGCCAGATGGCTTAGTCTGGCAAATGACATCCTCTAGAAAATGCTAAGGAAATCGTTTCAAAAGAAATGAGCACTGCTGAACACAAGACATGAATAGAGGGATCAACTGAGGTGTTTGATACAAGAGTCCAAGATGTAGACACTTTATCAATGAAATCTAGGAATCTATTGCACATTTCAAGGTAAGAGTCCGCGCAAAAAGGCTGAGTGAGTTTTAGTACAGAATGAATAGTTTTAAATAGTACGCTGGGTTGTGACGGTGAGACTGAATAAGGTTTGATAAAGTGAGAAGGTTAAAATCCAGAAACAGAATGCTCGTTATTGTCCTTACACTCAGTGTACAACGAGATTGGAGAAAACAACCAATGTCCACAATGTCCTGGCGGGTGTATCAATGTTGGGCCAAAGCGTGCGTAAACAAAAACGACTTTTTTTCTGGGTGCTCAGGTTTCCTCCCACATCCCACATAGGCTGGCGAACAATTTAGGGTGCACCACGCCTCTTGCAAGCAAGCAAGCTCGGATAGGCACCAGCACACCTGCAAGCCTCGTGAGGTAGCAGTTCGGATAATGGATGGACCATAGAAGCACATGGATTCCTGTCACTGGATTAAAAGTCAGTCACTAATGCAGAATGGCTACTGTGTGTCACTATTCAGGAAAACTAAAACAATAAAACTGGTCCTGATCAAATTGTGACCCTAAGCGAAATTTTATGTGGAAGCCCATCTCTCTCACCATACCAAATATTTTATAATAGGTACAAAATGAAAAAAACAAAATATGCCATTTGACAACCTTTATCAACAGTAAAAAGCTAATAAAATGAAATTAAAAGAATACATTACATAATACGTTTTGGTTGAGTCCCAATTGTTCCCAAACGTTCACTGTAAACATGTCCCTATTACATTGCAATGACAGCCAAGCGTCGACATTATATCATTAAATGGACAAATAAAGAAACAGATCAGTGGTTTTCTTTCTTCTCTTTTGAGGAGCATTTCCACATGCTCATGGGACTTGCAGTTGAACCGAGGGTCACAAACAATACATTCATCGTAAGAATGGGCCATCGGTTACAGATTTTCTGGGGTATGTGATGTGCCATATGCTGTGCATGGCTTGGCAACTTGGTCAACTCTCAATTTGCACCGTCTCCTGGGGCTGCCCTATGCAATAACATGAGTGGAACTTATACTTTTTGGAAAAATATGAAGGGCAAACATAGTACCTCAGTAATAATATTTCCTGTGAGTTTACTTTTGTAAAAAAAAAAAAAAAAAAATACAGTGTAATTACTGTACTCAAATGAGTATTTGTTGTTCCGTACTTTTGTGCCATTTTGTGTAGTAAAGCAAGAGGAAAAATTGGGGAGAAATTACAGTATGAGGTTATTTCGTTGGTTGTTTCAAACACTTTGTTGTCGGATTAGGACAGTGGATCTTTTATACATCCATACATTATCTGAGCCGCTTTTCCTCTAAGGGCGATTGCCAGCCAATCGCAGGGTACACAAAGACAAACAACCACTCGCACTTCCCATCACACCTAGGGCCAATTTAGAGTGTTCCATTAACCTTGCATCGAAAGACATGCATGGTAGGTTAATGGAACACTCTAAACATGCATTGGAAATGTATTAATAAAAATGAAATATATTTACACATAGTTATATTACAAACCCTAAAACAATGAAGTTGGGACTTTGTGTAAAATATAAATAAAAATAGAATACAATTTACAAATCATTTTCAACACATATTCAATCAAATATGTATCAGCTTTGAGTCCCTTCTCGTTCGATATGGTAATGAACAGGCTGGCAGAAGAGGTTAGACAGGAATCTCCATGGACTATTATGTTTGCAGATGACATCGTGAGCTGTAGTAAGAGCAGGGAACAGGTGGAGGAGAAGCTGGAGGCATGGAGGTTTGCCCTGGAAAGGAGGGGAAAGAAGATTAGCTATTGAAAGACGGAGTATCTGTGTGTAAATGAGATGGACCCAAGAGGAAGAGTGAGCTTACAGGGAGAAGACTCCAAGGAAGTGGAGGAGTTCAAGTATTTAGGCTCAACAGTCCAGTGCAAAGGAGAGTGTGGAAAAGAAGTGAAGAAGCGTGTGCAGGCTGGCTGGAACGGGTGGAGAAAAGTATCAGGTGTGATGTGCGATAGAAGAGTTCCAGCTAAAATGAAAGGAAATATTTATAGAAGTGTGGTGAGACCAGCGATGCTGTCTGGTCTGAAGACAGTGCCACTGAAGAAAAGACAGGAGGCAGAGATGAAGATGCTGAGGTTCTCTTTGGGAGTGAACAAAATGGATAGGATCAGGAATTAGTACATCAGAGGGACAGCAGATGTTAGAGGCTTTGGAGATAAAGTCAGAGAGGCCAGACTGAGATGGTTTGGACATGTCCAGAGAAGAGATAGACTATATTGGCAGAAGAATGCTGAGTTTCCTAGTGCCATGCAAGAGGACTAGAGGAAGACCAAAGAGGAGGTTTATGGATGTAGTTAAAGAGGACATGAAAGTAGATGGGATGCGAGCAGAGGACAAGGCTAAATGGAGGCAACTGATTCGCTGTGGCGGCCTCGGAAGGGAAAAGCCGAAAGGAAAAGAAGATTCAATCAAATACAATATTGTATATTTAATGTTCAAACAGACTATTTTTTGGGAGGGGAAAATATTTTGCATTTCCTTTTAACAACACTCATAAGGTGGGAAGGAGTCTATCATTAACATGATTTAGGTAATAGCTTTTGTCATAGCCCCATGGTCACATGCAAAAGGCCTCATTAATTATGTTGAATGTTCTTTGGCCATGAACATGCTTGTGCTGTTTATCATCCATTCATTGAAAGAAAGAGAACTGGGAGAAAGTTAACTAACGAAAATCGCCCCATATATGGATCACGCCTGCCCTAAACCCCAGGAGAGTGGGAAAAAAAATCCTACCGCCTTGCCTGACTCGCAAACGAAACACAGAGCAATACAAATACAAGCATGACATAATAAAGTTGACTTAAGTTTGAATACATTTGGCGTGGATCCACAATATTTCACCGCTTTCTCTTGGCCATCCCTCAGGTCAGTCTGCGCGTTACATTATTGGACAGTCCAGAACAGAAACGAGACAAACCTAAAATGCTTGCATAAGGTAAGGAAAAAGCTAACTTAAATAGCTTGTCATAAAAAACCAAGATGGCTAAAATCTAGATGATGTAAAATAACCCGAGACTAAGTTTAGGCAACAAAAAAGTTCGTAATTTGGACAAATGCAAAAACAAGGCAAGAACTAATGTGGCGCAATGGAGAACGTCTAGAAAATTCGAGCTGAAGATGTGGAATAATCCGATGAAGGCGTGACAGTGTGGCAGTCCTTTGATACCACCCTGATTCCGATGCGAGACAGGTGCACTGCTGGAGGGAACCGCCCACCACTCCAGCTGGAAACAGACCAAACAACAGAGTCATGACATTGTATCTCTCTGTGCTGGCTGTACGTGTGCATGCTTGCTGGGCGCGTCGCGCGCTGAGTCTACTTTCTTGTTAACTGAACTCTGCTCAAATGACGGGTGGCACAACATGAAAGCAAAGTGTGTTTGCTCCACGTTGTGACCGCCATCTACCTTCATGTCCTCTGCCAGTAGGCAGTGCATGGCGAGACAAGGACGTACTCATCCAAGTTAGCACTTCCATAAAAGTGGAGCAGTGAATACAGGAGCAAAGCAGAAACTGATAGTGCTCAACAGCAATAGCCAGTGGTTGACGAGTCACTAAATTTCACCAATCCGTCATTCATCATTTGCCAGCGGCCTGCCAGACCATCATCATTAGTCCGTCATTGTTATTTTAACCACACTTGCATCCTTGCCAAATTACAGTTAGTCACAACGTTTTTAGGACCGTCAGTAAAAAACTGCTTAGACAGCCAACCGCAAACAATTTCATTCCTTTAGAAACAGACTTGCAATCGGGGTGCCTGTCAGGTTGTCGAGGAGGTTTGAGGAACAGGAGGACCCAAAAATGCAGGGAAGTGAGGCAGGAGTAACTTAGGTTTTTTTTTAATTGAACAAAATGTTAAATAAGGAACTTAAGAAAAAACTAAAATATTAAAAAGTGCAAAACAACAGGGACCAACGAAAAACAATGACTTGACTTAACTAACTTGGACTGGGCGAGACAGGTAGGAAGAAAACAGACGTGGACACTGACAACGCACGGACAAGAACTGAAAGTAAGTACATACAAACAAATTGACGAGACAACGAGGAGCAAGACACAAAGGGTTGGAAGGACCAGATTGGTTAACACTTGACAAATTTTTAAAAAAGGTTTTGATTAACATTAACAAAGGCCGGAGGTTGATTTCAGTCCGGCCCACGAATCGGCCCTCGTGTGTGTGATGAACGGACTCGTGAGATTGGCAAATTGCCGGTCAGTCCCCTGACTCGCGGCCGCTATCTCAGTGCGCTTCCGGCCTCGACCCTCCGGCCTTATTCAAAAAAATTGTCAGCACCCGACCACAATCCCTCCGGAAAAAAAGTCTGTGCATGATGCTGCCGCGGGAGAGATTCAAACGGCATAGGTTTATTTCAACATCACTAGCTGGCTAATTTACTCTTCAAATCCGCTTACCATATTATGGGCTTATTCGTCTCCTTATTATTCATCTTCTTCTTCTTTTCCACAAATGTGCCCAATGCAAGTAAGTACACATTGTTGGCATTACAAGGATTGTGGTGTTACACCCTCCCTTGTAATGATATGCCCCAGTAGCAGTTGGGAGGCAGTGGCAATTTTTGTTCTTTTCATTTTGCGAGTAGGTTCATCTCACGCACGAGGGCCGATTCGTAGGTTGGACTAAAATCCACCTCTGGCCTTTGTTAATCGAACCCTTTCTTTTTTTTTATTTTAAATTCATCACCCCCACCCCAAAAATGGGCGTCCGAGGGCTGGACCGTTACGCCCCCGAACTGCCCAGTTCTACCTAACATATATTGTCAGTTAAAACACCAATCACTCGTCACCAACAGCCCTCTGCATCAACACAGTCAAAACAATGACCAAAAACTCCTCACGGTCTAAGGACTAAGTAACAGCAATTATGTCTCCAGCAGTCTAGACTCAATCTTACTAAGCTAATATTTCAAGAGTTGGCTCCTGATCCATACTGTCGATATGATGGCGCTTCTTCAACTGAAAGGAGTGATAAAGAGGCATGATTATAAGAAAAACACATCATTTAAGCGCATTGAGCTTCAACTGTGTAAAAATTTGTCGAAAATGGGCAACTTCATATTTTTTAGTAATGTATTAAAACTTACATTAAATCACTTAAATGCATATAAAGTCTGACAGTTTTTAAATTCTGTGTGAGTCAGAGCCAATTTTACAACTTGCAATCATAAACTTGTTCACTGCCGTTGACGGATATAAAAGTAAAAAATTACATTAATTTTACCTAGGTTGGCAGTGAATGAGTTAATTGGCTTCATGTAGTCAAAGTCCTTCCAAGCATTGATGCCTTTCACGCTACTCTCGTGGCACTAAGCCAAATACTGTATGTCACAATTTATTGAGGCTCGTTGTTCACGCCACTGCTGCAAACAAAACTCAAGTTTTTCATCAATGGCACAGATTTATACTCCAACTGAATTGCCACAGTTTTATTGTAAGAGACGATTTAGTCAATAAAGCTTTCAGCTCGAGCACCTGGGAGCCCCTCGAACAGGGACAGCAGTTTTATTGTAGTGGAGTGTCACTTTATGGAGTCAAGCAGAAGTGAAGTACAGCTTAACTAGAACACATAAAGAGGGTTTCTAGGGAGAGAGGGTAAAGGACAAACAGGTGAGCTAGACTGATGAGATCGCTTTAGGGTTAGAAGTGTCTGTCAGGATGATGTCAGCCAGCAGATTATTGAAAGGAGCCTTTATTCTTCAAAGCACCATGGATCACAGGCCACACTTACACAAACACTGATGCAGGTTGGAACACACATCTTTCAGTTCTCTCTTCCTGCTTTTCTTCTCTCCTTTCTTGGTTGATTGCAAACTGGATTTTCTTAGCGCGTATTTTATTTCACATGCCAGTTGTTCAACCGTTTACAAGGTCGGCACAGAAACAGACACCAATCCACAAAGATTTTGAACTGCCGGTTTATGAATCTTAGGGAAGAGCTTGTTTTTCATTCACCGAAGACAGTCTCACCTGCAAAAAAGTAGTAACTAACAGCTGCAGTGAAAGCTGTCACATTATCTCCTGGGAATAAAACTAAAGATTTGGTGATGTCCATAGGCTTGAGTAGTGCAAGTTTAATAGTTGGACTTTTTTTCAACAAGCTATACATGGACTTCTCAAACAGCAAAAACTGTCATCATTGTAGAAAAATCACAATACACAGTGGGACTTGTATTTTAGGGCAGCTATGACTGTGGGAGGAACTAAAATGTTTCTAAAAAGACTCCTCCTTCACATTAGTGTCATGTGCCTACGTTCTCAGAGTCGTCTGTGTCTGGGTCCTGTGCTATTGAAGTTGCAGTGCAGGCGGTAGCTTTGTTATTGAGTTCAGTTAGGTTGAATGTGTGCAGATGATTTAAAAAAATGTATTCTTCATCTAACTTGCTAAGACAATTGAGAAAGAGTTCCTAATTTGAAATGCCAACCTGGAGAGAATGAAGGGTTCAGTGTCTTGCCAAGTCTGCATTCAAAACGCTGACTCTTTGGTCACTCGATGCTTTTTGAGCAGTACAACAAAATGGATTAAATCGCTGACTTTATATAGTAATAGAATGTAATATGAAGTCCTCTCAGTTTGCGAAGAGCTAATTGTCTCTAGTGACCAAGTTTTTTTAATGTCAGTGATGTCCTGGTCAAAGTTGAGTTCATGTAGTGTTACTCCAAAGGGAATGGCGAAAAAAAAGTACATAGGAAAAAAATCTGCAGATTTGTGAGTGCAGGAAATTGCTAAAGGTAGAGTTATCCTTTAACGAAACATAATTACACACTACTGTTAAACAAATACAGGACTTACATTAGGTGTACTATTATATGTGATTCTCAAATGGTGGTCAGTCGTGAACCCATTTTGGGTGAGTCGCGGAAAGCTAGGAAAAATGCCACAAATTATTATTTTTATTCATCTCCTGAGATTGGTGAACAAATTTCTGTTGTTAGAACGTTGCTAGGGTTTTAATTATGAATCTAGGACATTTGCAATATTAATAAAACATTTTTTTTTTAAAAATGAACGTGAATATTCTTAAAATAGATTTATTACTCAAAATAAGGTTGGTCAAGTTTACTTCACACTAGGTTTTTAAGCTGTACACCGAGAAAGGAACCAGGAGGGTTAACCCTACATGCACCCTTTTGTAATGTGCGAGGAAACCAGAGTACCCGGAGAAAAACCACGCCAGCACAGAGAGAGCGCAAAAAATCTGCATTCAAAGACCCGACCTCACAAGTGTGCTGCTCAAGTGCTCATCACTTGTCCACCGTGCTAAATAATAATTAATAATTGACATTAAAGTGCACTGGGAGACGAGGGCCCCTATACATATCTATACATGGTTCCCATCGACCACACGCATACAAATGTGCACACACACACACAGACGCACACACGCTACTGTACTTCAGTAACACTAGGGCTAGTTGAGCACAAAAGCCTGCTGGTCGTGACCTATGTGAGCTGAATGCTAACAGAGAGTAAGGAATGCTCACCACGGGGACAAATTCAATTGACACACACACACACACATACACTGCTCTTCAGGAGAAGCACTTAAAAATGCAGAGTTGTTGACTTGTAGCAGAATTTGGGGTAAACCTAGAGTGCCAGACAGCTCAGTTTTTTTTCTCTCTCTCCAGTGCCAACAGGCAGAATCAATGAAGGACTCATGGAAAGCTGTAAAATTTCCATTGGATAAAAATGTCTCTTTTACTTTTTCCTCCAAAGTTAATTGACCATTATATAGAACACTGCAATTTGTGTTGTCATACTTTGTTGAAAATAATCAACACAATTGTATATTAACAACAGCAAAATATAGCCAATGTTACAGACAAATGATTATTCTTGTGTTGATGAAGTCAGAGCTTGGTCAAACTTGGTTTTCTGTATTCCATAGTTGTACTTAAGGAAGCTGAACTATTTAAACTACTTTTAACGACAACCACAAGACTGCCCACATAGTCTGGGAACATTTAGTTTTGACCTTTGACCCTAACAATCATCTGGGAAGACTGTGGGAACACAGCAGACTGATGATTTCAAGGTTTACCCTGTCATCTGCCATAAAAAGCTCATGGGGGGTGGGTTGTTGGAGGGGCGGAGGAAACTGGTGGCAGGGGGAAGGAAACAGTATAAGGACATGACAGGAAGAAAAAGTGTCCTGCATTGTTTGGTTGGGGCCTAAAAAGGTAGATTTGTAGTTTCTTTCTTCACAGTCTCTATATATGATCTTTTCCATTATGTCATTTATTGGATGTTTTATTGTTAGGTGGTAAATGACATAAAATGTGTGTTAGCCAAGCCTGGCCTGGCAATCAAAAGTCATTGATGCTATTAACATTGTACAATGTTTGACAAGGCATTAAATCCAACCTCACGCAATCAAGTATTTGCAGCTGATTTACTTTGACCACAAAATGAAATCTATTATTTGAAATTCAAGGGATGAGCTCCTGATCAACTTTTGCATTTTAGGATTAATAAAGGATTTGCCAAGGTTTAATCAAGGCAACTAGACCTTTCAGTTAAAAGAAATGAAGTGGAAACATGTAGTGGAGTCTGTCCTGCAGTACGTCATTATTTCCATAGCTGATTCTGGACACAAAGAAGTTGCGCTTAGCTGTTCAGCCATGCGTTGGTGTAAACTAAACTGCTTGGTCTCCCCAATGTAGCGCTTATTTCACTTCTTACTAACACTGCGCAACATTGCTGAGTTTTTTGTAGAAATATATCCTTGAGGTGAAACATCTTTTGTGTGATGTTTGAAATGCGTTGGTATGTTATGTTTGGGGAAAAAAGTCCTCCAGAGTTTTCTCAGAGAAACCAGCTACATAAGGGGCCGCCACAACAACCTCCTGTTTTTATCCTCAGGCTCGGGTGTTAACATTTAGAAGTGAAGAAGCCTTTTAGATTAAAGGTGAAAGCGTCTTCAACAAACAAAAGACTCTTAGTTGCCTTAATTCAACCAGAGCAAATTACCATGACCTAGATGACTCATTCTACTTTGTAGATCACGCATTCTTGCCAAAGGGCTTGAATGCAAACCAACATATTGTTAACCACATAGCAAAATTGGCCAAGTCATTTTTGGGCAAAATAACATAACAATAAAGACCCATTTTAATTTGTTAAATGCCAACGTTCGACCCAATTAAATGTTTCCTTTAAGCGTGGGAATGGAAAACATTTTAAGGTTAAACATGAAACAACTTGGTTCAACTTCCATCCATTATACAAACCGCTTATCTTATTATATTTAGCAGAGTAAAACAGCTTTGCTTCGATTATGTTTGCATTTAAATACAAGAGAAAAAATACCCAAGTCATGGCACATTTTTGCCCCAGTCACTTTTATTTGTTACGCAATTGATGAAGGGTCTTTTGCTTACTTGTTTACGCATTTGGTTGATTGTGTTGTTACAATATAAATAATAATAAAAAAAAAAGATCTAAAGTTTGTTTTTCTTGTTTTCCATACACATTTAAATATGACTTGGGCAATTATGCTATGTGGTTGACAATATAGGACCTAAAAGCTTTTTTTAAAAAAAACAAAACATTTTGACAAAATGTCAAATAATCAATATCAAATGCAAACAGATGCAAGAGTAATTGTAAAAACGTTTGCAATAGAGGAACACCTCTAAATCTTCCCGTTTGATAAGGGAATACATGTGTTGGTGGACTCCCTAGTCCCTTTCAAACTTGTAAGGGATGTGCATCTAACTGGGTTAATTTGATTTATTACCAACCAAAAACTGGTGTTTTCTTGAAGGGATCTGTTAAACGGTATAAGATCAATGGTGTGTGGAAATGAAATAAAATTTAAAAAAAAATAATGGAAATTTTTATTTCGTATATTCGACAAAGTAATCATTTCCTCCAACAAATTCATTCAATTTTCTTTACGAGATCGAAACTTGGCCATTTACATGTCCTATTCTTATCTGTTGGCCACTCAAACAACTGTTAAAGTGTGGGTGGAAACATCCACTTGCATTTTGATAGCAAACACCGAAAGGTTAAAGCTGGAATTTGAGCGGAGAGTCATAGAACTGTGAGGCGGAGGCTCTAGCCAGATGCATCACCATGCAGCAGGCTACATTGTTTTGTGCAGCACACTGATTTTCACCTTTTGGGTTAGTTTTTTTTTTGATGATAATAGGTTTGATTAGTGTTCACCTTGCGGAGATAATTTCAGTAATGCCAATGGTGTGGCCTTTGTGTGTGTTTGTGATGTTTTTTTTTTTTTGACAACTGACAAACTGATAGTGACAACCCCCAAAATCGTCAAATACACCTGAAAAAACAAATAAACAAACCAAGCCTGTGAAAACACCCCTTAAATAGTCACAAATAATGCCTCAGTTGCTTCCCCTGTCTTTGTTCAACAGCACAAAAACAGATGGTAAAGCAAGTTTCTCACGCATTCTTCGGTTTTGCTCCGCTTCTACCACTGACCTTTCTCTGTCTTGTGTGTATGTGCGTGTGTGTGTGTGTGTGTATGCTCTTAGTTAAATGCCCTAAATTTAAAAATGGCATGAAGTAGTTGGCAAGATTATGATCTTAGTTTTGCAACTGAGCACAAAGGTCAGTGGAAGTTGTTTGTTTTGATGGAATGTGGCCACGGACCAATTAAATGGACCCGTTGATGTCTCTACATAAAAGGCCAGGCATCATCTCAAATCATCTTCCTGAAGAACACATACAATAAGTCAAATGTTTAGGACTGTTACCATTGTATATAACTAGGATGGATTTGAATTAGGCAAATAAATTGTGATTAAAATTACATTACCTGAAAATAGTTTCAAGGAATTCCAACTATTTTTATGATGAGTACCTTATGTTAAAAAGTTGGTGGAAAACGGAAATAAGTCCAATATGCGCTCCATTTGGAGGAGGATGCTTGGGAGGGAGACTTCTTGTTTTGTGTGAAAGTGTTGACTTTACATTTGACTTTAATGTCATCCCACTTGAAACATGAATCAGAAAGTTGTTTGTGTTGGTAGGAGTAATTCATACACGCACTTTCATTTTTTTCTGTGCGGCAATGATGTCTTGTTATTTTTGGTTGGCGTCTCCATTGAAATGAACAGATTGGAAGAAGTCGTCTCATTTCCCCAATATATTTCTACCTCCTCCTGCTCCTCTCTTGATGTATGATGATAAAAAATTAGCCCTTACACGCTATATCATATTTCCTTCCATAAAAACTGCCGCTGTGTGTCATTTAACGTCATGCTTTGTGCGCATGTGTCTCACATCACAGATGTGTTGTTTTCACATTAGAAGTCACATTTGTTTTTGGAATGTGAACGAGTTACGTTCAAATTGGGCATCATGCCCTGTTGTGTGAACACTTTAAATTTCTCTGTAAAGTCAAAATAAATGACTTGTAAAGGTGGCACACGTAAAAAAAAGCACCATCAAAGGAGACTTCAAACACATGCAAAATGAAGCCATTGTTCCCACTCTCAAAAGCTGTGGGTGTTGCCACTGAATTAGCGAAAATAAAATCCTACTCAACTGTCAATAAAATACCACTTTGTCTAGCATCTTTCTCGTGCCCAAAAATCCTTACGTTTAAACAAAAATATATTCCGTTTAAAGCCATCGCAGACTGGAATACATTCCACGGGGTTGTTACGGGTCTTTTTACCAGCTTGCTCGTGAGCTATAACCAGTGCTCCTCTTGACGGACAGAAAGTGGACATGTCTGCTGTGTCACTCGTCGATCAGTCTGTGGCTCACATTGCATGACAGAAATTGGAGGACATACCTGGACCTCCTGCTAGATTTACGGTACGACGGGAGTCTAAATAACACAGAATAAGTAAGACCTGAAAACTACATTAAGGACACCAAGTTGTTCTGTAAATTGTGGCATGCAGGGAAGTTGCATTTCCGGGATATAAGCATATTTAGCTTGCAAACTGCATGCAGTTGTAGAAAAAAAAAAAAGTGACGATTAAGTAACTCGTAATTGCACCGCATAAGTGATGATGCAACTCGAGTTTTTTGAGATAGAAAAAAAAAATCAGTAAAACACAAATTAATTTAACAGTATATCTCCGTGACTACGGAGTTCTCAGTCTGCACATGTTTTCAGCAATTTTTATTAGAAACAAATCTCTGAATTCACTTTCCTTGGTCTTTAACGGATACAAGTGGACTGCTCTGTCATACCTTGATACATCCTAAATGTGCGACAATGACTCCTATTTATTGTTCTTGTGTGTTTTTAATTGACTTAATACATTTTGATAGAACATACAGTGCTGTTGGCAATACTTTTGTTTTATTTCTGTTTTCTCAGCAGATATTTCACAGAGTGAAAGCATACATATGAGTACATATAGTCAAAAGAATTAGACACACAAAAAAAAAAAAACACAAAATCAAACTCCAGAACTTGTGGAGGTGTGATGCATGGGCCAAGGACGGTACATTTTGAGGATCTGGGTGTATGTGCAAATTCAGGAATTTATTTTTTATTCTTTCAGTTACTGAATCAATAATAGAACTGGATCAAAATGACAATTTCTCTCCATGAACCACAACTGAAGTAATACTCAAATGTAACACTTGACATTTGTCGCTATATTTATGAAGCCTGTATTCAGACCTTGGTTGTTCCATCGCATATCTTCGGGTTGATTCACATTTTAGATGAAAATTTGCACTGTCGGGGCGTGATGTTGGCAATGTGACAGTTGTCTTTTTAGGAACCCTGACGAAAAAACAACATTGACTGTGCGAAAACAAACTCGGCTCAGTAAGATACGCATTTAAAGCTTAAACACACCAAATATGAGTGGGCTATGAAGACGTGAGGAGAACATGAAAAACTTGTGTTGTTTGGAGTAAAATTGAAGGAATGTTACTGGAGCACTTCCATGCTACACTCCCAATGAATACAAAAAAAGAAGCCAGCATATTACTGAAGCAATTATGTATTGTTTGGCCAAAGATATGATGATTTTCAGTTGACATGAGAATTGTGCAATAGTTCCAAGTCTGTCATCCTACCTCATTTAATTGTCATACTGCTTGGCAACTGTTTTGAAAACCTTCTTCTTAGGGAAATTACACAGTTGCACTAGATTTACACTATGTACATTTTATTGGAAAAGAAATGTGCATTTAATATTGTTTTCATTAAAAAAAATGGTGGGGCATTTTTTCCCACTTATATCGTCAGAAATATGCTCGCAGATTTTCTTGGAATATTGTGATATTGTTTTGAGCTTATATCATCAACCCCCAATTCAGACTCCACTAGCAACTCTCCCGAAATTGACTAGCAACAAATCTGGCAACTATTTCTGGCAATACTTTTGACATGCTAGTGTTTCAGTGTGGTCTGAGCATCACTTGGAAATAAAGTACCTTCGAGAAAATTGTTGCGGGGGCAGCATTCGGTAAATTAGTTCAAGTAGTGACAACACATTTCAACAAACTCAGAACAGGTTGATCATAGGAATAGGAAGCAGAGAATGACATTGTTGCGTAAATTCACACATGATTTGTTGGCAGGCATTCCCAAGACGCACGTATTTGTGCGCAAGCAATTCCAATGAATATTATCCACCATTGTGAGGAGAAGTGGAACAGATGGATGGATGTCCCCTTTAAAATATTCTTTTCACTGCTACATTCCTGTGTTTGTCCTGTATCCTCACTTACTGCTGTGTTGTGTGTTTTTCCAGTCCCCATGGTGTTTGTCAGTGGGCGGAGTCTCAGGCCCCACACCTGTTCTCCATTATTGTAGTTGTGTCCCTGCTAAAAAAAAACAGCATTGGCCAGAATGGTTTTGTTGTGTTTTTTTGTGCTAGTCTTACCAGCAAGACCAGCAGTAAAAGTAAAACTCGAGCCAAGATTCAAAACTTTTGGTCACTGGGCAACCCGCTCTGTGAATGTACTGGTGGCTTTGGCTCCCTTGCTTGTGCGGGTTACCCAGTGACCAAAGATGTGGTTGTTCTAATCTTGTTTTTTTTTTTTTCTTTTCTGCTGGATTTCTTGCTGGTAACATCAGTATAACCAGCACGAAAACACAATAAAACCATGCTGGTCTAAGCAGCTTTTTTCAACCATGGTTATTTAAAATCAGCATAAGTCACCAGAAGGCACTGTATCAACTTGTCTCTATTTGGTCATCGTCAGTGAGTTATAGCTTTTTCTTCATTTGGGCCAAGTTGATAATGTATCTTGAGCCACTAAAGTAATAAATACTTGATAGATTCGATTCTAAAAAGATTCGTTTGTGACAGAACAAGATTGCTCATTTCTTTTCTTTTTTTTAACTTTGGTTTTTATTGACTTTGAACACATCGAAGGATAAGGTCTTGACAGGCTTTAAAGAAGTAACAAAAGGGAAAACATGAAAAGAAAAAAATAAATAAATAAAGTAATGAAAAAAACAAGTAAAGAAATAAATTAAAAAGTAAACAAAAAAATAACAGCAACAATGAGGGAGTCACATTTCACGTATCAATGTCCCTTCCTCTTCTTTTCTGTGCCAATTGTTATTCACCGCTGAGTTTTTGAACTTAGTCCATTTTTCCCATTTCTGGTCTTGATTGCTCATTTCTTTATCATATGTGGGTTCGCGTCCACCAATTGCGCCTGTCACTGCTTGCCTGCCTTGCACACACCCAGTCGCAAAGGTTCTCTGAATCCAGAATTTCACTGGCTAAATCATGTGATGTGGGCTGTGGTATTTATATTTAGCATGAACACGTGTCTGAACATTTGCTACCATAATGACCAAAAAGATGCTATGAAGCTGCACGAGGCAAACACTGTTGTAAATCCTGAAACACTGCAGAGTAAAATCATTCGAATGTTTTGGATCCGCACCGCCGTCAGCCTATTGAGGAACTCTGCTTTTTTGGGCTGAGACCAGACGACTGGATTGGGCAACTGAAGAATATTCAATTTATTTGCCTTTACAAGGTCTCTGCCTAAAAAAGTGTCCAAACAGTACATTGCATCTTGTTATTTTCAGCTTTTCCCACTCATTTTCATTTGCAGTTGATTTATATGTATTCTTGTGGCCAATGGTGAAATATGCAGCACAGCTTTCACGTGAAGTTATTTTTTTATTTAAACCAATGTGGCCTTGGTCTTCTCCTTTTCCTTGCTTCAGCATCAGACCAAAAGTGATTTGGGAAGCGCACTCTTTTGAATAATGAATGTGGCTTGGGAGTCCTCCCACACAGTGGTTCAAGCTCTTGATTAGCATGCCAAATACAAGAACACATCATGGCACTACCCCATGCCTCAAACGTTCACATTCACTTTTCAATGGTTCCATGGAATGCAGCATGTCCAGAAGGTAAACCGATGATACCATTCAAGGGTTTTCATTAATGATTTGACACTGCTTGTGGTTTTCCTTTTTTTTTTCCTTGCGGCAAAGTTATGTTGTAGTTCCCTTCATTAGTATCTGCACTGGCATAAAAAGCACTTTGAAGGCTCTCACAAAGTGCAAACCCTCAGTTGACTTTTGGGCCCCAATCTTCAGGAATTCTTGATCAGGCACCATCGGGAAGAGCATTGAGTAGTTTTGTGAGTTACCAGAGGTTAGGAAGTTGAAGCTGGAGTACTGGTATTCTTTAGTACTAACTGTACGTACATGCCAAATACTAAACTGACAATAATAAAACGTTTTGATATAAGCGTGAATATCTGAAATTGAGAAAGTCAATCTTAATGGAATAATCAAATGAATTTCAATCATACTTTGTTCATCTTTTATACTGATCGTAATTCCTCAATTTTATAGTCTCACCATAGAACAAACAGAAAAATCACACACAGGCAGACATGCAATGAGAGATGTCAGACTGAAAGGGGCACGCAAATATTGTTGCGCCTGTTGAGCTGCAGACAATGCCATGCTCAAGGGTACATCGAAACTAGACTCACATCTTCCTAACACCCGGTTGCTTTTTTTCCCCCAACATTTTATCTGCAGCAAGATTTAACGATGATGAGTTACCGCCACCCCACTAATTTTATAAAACCTGTTTTTTTTCAGCTTGCTGACTATGAACATGACTCATATGCACCCTACTGAGAACTTATTAGGAATTACACTTGATACAGTTGGACTTCTGACCTTGATGTGGAAAAAATATCCCAAAGAATAAAAAACAATTTCTCTCTGGGGAGTTAATTTTATATTATTATAGTTATTTATCTTCCAGGTGTTCATTATATTGGCTTTGAGTGGGCGCTTTGTAACCACTTTTAAATTCCACACAAATAAAAGAACTATTAAGTGTTTTTTCTTCCTTCACATATTTGAATGAGCAAAAACACAAGCTCACACTTATGATACCTCTTTCTCTTTAAAAATCTAAATAGAGAACCAGTCAACAGTTTGTAAACACCTTCACATTCAAATGATCTCAAACACATGAAGTGGTGAAGAAATTGAAGCTATTAACTCTGAATAATGCACAGCTATGAATTGAATGTCATTCCAGGTCATACAGTATTTTCTACATCACAAAGCTGACTGAGAAACTACCACAATGTTTTAACTGTTATCTGGGCAAAAGGTCCCTACTTTGAAGAATCAAAATTATTTTTAAAAAAAATTCTGTTTTTATTAACTTTTTTCTTGCAACATTTCCAATAATATTTCTCATTGTCGGCGACTTAAGTATTAATCTACAATTCAGGGCATTTTTAAATGTGGAAAAAACACTGAATTAGAGTGGGTTTCCAAAATTTTTGAATGTTGTAATATCATAAAAAAAAAAAAAAAAAGTTTCCTCGGCCACCCTGGTGATATCTCCTTCAAGTTCTGGTCCACTATCAGAAGCCTTTCCAGTATTGCGCTTTTCTGCAAGGAGATGTCGCATGTGTATGTTTTCCTGGTATCAGCTGGAGCCGGGTAACTGCCCCCAATGCCCCAATCACTAGTACCACCACTGGAGCCTTAACCCTCCACATTTTCTCTAGTTCTCCCTTCCGTACTTGTCATATCTACACCTATATATATATATATATATATATATAAAAGGTTTTGTGCACCCAAGAACTCTGCTGTTCCTTGTTCAGTGTCTTTCACTACCAACATACGTTTCTCTCATTGTTGAGTAGAGCCTTGTAGCCTTTCTATTTGAGTTTAAAAACCTAAAATATAACCTATAAGTTGTTCTCCCTTGACTTATACAGGGCAAAAACATTTGTTTTTCAGTATCCTACCAGATGGGTGGGTCCCTGCTGCTTTAGCTCACCCATCACTTCTCATTCATCCCTGAAAACTATAGGGGATCAAGGTGTGACCTTGGGCACGGTTCAGATTCCAAGGTGAAAGGTCACGCTTTCAGCATGCTAAGAGCTTGGTGATGTTTTTCTGTCATCAAAGCAACGGCATAACATGATGGAACTTGCTATAATCTGAAGCAATTAACTATGGATGTGGCTGTGTGTGTGGTAGGCGGTTATAGACAGTGGTTGGAGTGGTAAACAAAGTTGAGGGAGGCAACTCCCATGGAAACCTCTGAAATTAGGCCTCATCTACAAGCCCAAAAAAAAAAAAACCCTGAAGGATAAAATATTGCCAAGTGATATGCATGGTTTTTTTTCCTGGAGCTACATTTTACATATTTTTAGAAGGCATGCATTTCATAACACACACAGAACAATCTACAACGCATGCTTAGATTAGTTAGAACGTCAGTCTGACAGCACCCTCTCAATGCTGAATATGAAAACCTAATTTGATGTTTTTAATTTCCTGCTTACAATACATGAAGATAATTTACAATTGTTTGATTGCCAATCCTTCCTTGCTTCCTTGCAAAAGTTTTCTTTTGTGACATAACTCACACAAGGCTTGTTGTGACTGATACAAAGCTGAGACTGGCAATTATTTCCTTTCATTGAAATCATATATGCTTAATGTACTGTGACTGGCAGGAGCTAAACCATAAAACTCCTTTTCACAACCACCCCTTGGCTTCTGCCCATGATTTACTCATTCCATACTCTTTCTCTGTACAATTCTCATCGATGAAGGTCACAAAAATTGAAAAATTCTTTATTTTGTTAGGGAATTACTTTTTCTTCGCTGTGGATGTGTTTTCACACTCCCCATAACCACCCAGACACTCAACCTGTTCCCTCCACAACCTTTTTTTTTTTTCCCTTGCACAGACGAGAAGATGGAGCGAGAAGAAAGGTTAGAGGGAGGGGGTTGAAAGATGAAAGAGGCAATGCCCCAGTATTTATTTGCAAGAGTTGGACTCGTACTGATGTGTGGATTCACTTTCTATTGACTTCCAGACATGCAAAACCTTTGATAATTTCCTAGTTCTTCTGCTTGAGATAGCATCAAAAGATACATCAATGAAAATCAGTAGTAGTAGACAAGGCCAACAAATAGTTAAATCACATGGCTTTTACTTGCGAAAACAAAGACCAACGCACAAATGTATCGGTGAAATAAAACATGAGGGTGTTCATGATGAAAACGGAATATAGGCAGATGGTTCTTGCTTGGATGGGTGCGCTTGTGCATGCAAGGCGGTCTTCCAACTGCCGAGGTCATATGCCAGGCTTTCCGCGGGTCATTAAAAAGTATTTAACGTCAATAAAAGGACTTTGTAAAAATAAAGGCCTTAAATTAAAAAGCATTAAATATGATGTCCAGAGGCATTCAAAATAATTGAAACTCGATTGGTAGGCTGCTGGTCTATATGGGTACTTCCAGACCCCTTCGAGAGCCAAGATCCGAGTGTATGCCTGGCTGGTCACTTTGGAATCACTCCGAGTCACTTGCTCTTTAGACTTGATGCAAATTTTATTCAGCAACTCCTAAAGATACCTCATGTAACATCATTGGCGTTTTTTTCTGGCTCGTTTACTGCAAAGTTGCATCAGTATAAAATGTAACTTCGTAAAAGGCTTACTACATTGGACAGATGAGTCACTATAACACAATTTAGAGTAGTAATTTACAATGAACAAAATGGGCAGGACTCCCCAAGTCCCTTCATGTTCCATTCATTTTATCTTGATTTGAAAAGAAAATTGTGCTGTCACCAACTTCCTACATGAAATGCAAATGCTATCTAGTGGCAGAAAAATCATCGTTATTTCACATTATGTTCTACCGTCCTTTTCACAGAATAGTATATCTTTTGTCATGTCCTGTGTTTTTTGCCTCTTAGTAATGTGTTCTCCACCCACAGTCTAACCCGGTTGACTGGTGGGCGGAGTTACGATGCTGCAGCACTTGCAATCAGTCAGTCTGTCTCCAATCAGTAGTGGATAGTATTCAGGATAGTATTCGAAAAATGTGCGCTTAATTTCCAGTTAATTGTTGTTTAGTGAGTTAACGTAACCTAAGGATGGAACACAACAGCATGCGTTTGAGTGCAATGATGAAAACACATGAATGATAATCTAAGCATGATTCAGAACGTAAAACATAGAAAAATAGACTTTCATAAGAAAGGCTTTCACCAACTGAAATGATGAAGCCATAGCCAATATGCTCATTATGTGAGAAAAACAGAGCCAGATTTATCCAAGTTTCTGTAAATTTTATTTGATGAATTGAAACTTTTATTTCTCTCCAGTTGGTGAAATCTTATTGAGATAAGAACCTTTCAGCATTTCAGCCACCTGTTAACGTCTTCAACAGTTGGTAATTACTTTTCAAATGAATGGATGAATGATCAAATGTGCGATTACAATCTGGCATCTAATGAAAACGGCATTAGCCATCTTGCAAAATGATGATTGAGGATTTCAGCATTTGTTTGATTAGTATTGCTCATCTGTATACTGCATTTACAAATCCAGTCACATTGGGAGGACTGCCAAAAGTGGAAGATGTAACTCTCTGACACGAGTTACTCGGATTTTTCCAAATGCCATGACTAAAAAGCAGTAGTGGGGTGGTCAAGGCCTTCTCTGCTCATATTCAAGAAAAAAAAGATCCTATTCTTCACACTGATGTCATATATACTCGTGTTTTATTTTTAGGTGAGAGTTTTTATCCATTCAGAATTCCACTAGCTCGTGTTGCCAGGCAGGTTTCACATTACCAGTTGCACGCACTATTTTTTCCAAGGTCTTCAGATACAATCATGCGGGCATCTTTTCTGTCAACGTTAATAGACTTTCAGATTTGACAGACAGTTGCGATCGCCAATCAGATCACGGGTTGGTTACAGTAAGCCTTCTCGCTGGCCTTACGCTGAAGCTGGTGAACACGTTTTGTGATTGAATACTCACTCATGAGGGGGCAGCGCTATGCGGAATCAATACACCTGAAAGTTGTAACGGGTGACCATTCGAAAATGTAAAATATATTCTTGCTTTTTTAAAAGGAGGGAAAAGTGTGGATTTAATTGCAGATACACTTGCAAGGCCATTTTCTAGACGGACCGTTGAAGAAGAAGCTAGGTCGTCCAACACTCACTAAGTATTGTGTAAGCGTGTTTCTGTGTATTATTTGTCCAACCGTGGTGTCATAAATGATGGAATTATTAGGGGGATTTATTCAAATAGGACGAAGTAGGACTTCATTGAAGTTCTACATGTGAAATGCACGGCCCGGTGTCGTGTGTCATTATCCACACCGCTTATCCTGTACAGGGTCGCGGGAGGGTGCTGGAGCCAATCCCAGCTGACTACGGGCGAAAGGCGCACTACACCCTGAACTGGTCGCCAGCCAGTCACAGGGCAGACATAGACACCGTCACTGAGTGGGAACTGAACCCACGCTGCCCACTCACAACTCAGGCGAGTGTCCCACCATCGAGTGACTACACCATCAGTGACAGCTAAAAAGGTATATAAAGAAAAGATTGATGTAACTGTCTTAGGTCAATGAACAGGCATAATATTCTTTTATTTTTAGGTGGGTGTGTCACTTATTTACAGCTTGGACAATAAGACCATGCACATTCGTAGAAGGTTGTGAAAACTCAAGTAAAAATGAACTCACAACTGTGTTTTGTCTTCAAGCACAACACAATGACCTCATTCCTTCTTTTGCCTAAAGTGCAGGGGTCCTCGTATCAACGCTACGTAATCACAAAACGGGATCTGAGAGATGCACACACAACTTCCTCTGTTATGTAACGATAAAAAAAATTGATGGGAAAAAGTGTGCACGTGTACAGTGGCTGGACTTATCAACGCTGTGTACGCACAGAGCAGAGCTTGAAACGGGTCGTCAATCCTGTTCCTCGAGGTCCACCATCCTGTTTTCCATCTCTCCCAGCTCTAACACACCTAATTTAAATGATAAGGATCGTTATCTAGCTTCTACAGACCTTGCTGTTTATCTGATCATTTGAATCAGGTGTGTTGCAGCAGGGAGACATGGAAAACAGGAAGGGACAGTACCTTGAGGACCCCGGACCTTAGAATATGCGATACAAATGTCATGATATGTTTTGCACACGTACTCATTCAAATTACATATGTTAGTTTAACACAGTTTTAATCATTTGAAAAAAAAAAAAAACAAATGTCCGGATTCAGTAAATCCAATGGATTTTTTTTTTCATGGTCACATCGTTGCTTGAGGTTGGAAGCAGCACACCTGCCGAGTCACTGCTCTGATTGCTGAGCTCAAACATCCCGGCCACCAACTCGGCATGCAGCACCTTATTTTTAGATTTAAGTGGAATATATACGCCAGTTTATTCAATTTTAACTATACACAACCAACGTATACAAATTTTGTAAATAATACATTTTTCAATGAAGCAACACTTGCATTCCCAGTTTCGATTTGTGTCCCTCTGTGTGAGCGCACACCTGCTGTGCCTGCCATCACTCGAGGAGCAGCCATGCTCAATGTGTCGCACGATCGCAAATTTATTTACATATTTAGAGCATTTGTGGGGGGTGCCATCTTTCAAATCTGACCCTTTCGTTTTCTCCTTCTGTTCTGACTGTTGCGTTTGTTGACTTTTTCTGTATGCTGACTACTTGGGCCACAAAACAATATTCTCTTCCTTATTTCAAGGTGTATGTCTTTTTCATCATTGACAAACACACCAGTACTTAGATTTAAGCTTTTCATCATTTTTAACAAATAGAATAGAGTTGGCGTCATGCATCCCACAATGCATTAGCACCAAAAGCAAACATGGCCATTTTGGGTTTTTGCTAATTTGAGGAAATGCCACACTTTGTCAATGGTATGGTATATGGCAGATGTATTCAATTAAAAGTCACAGAGGTCCACGCCTAAAATTTCTTCCAATTAAAAGGTCCGAACCAAAGTCCAACTTCCCTTAATGACTAGCCTGTTTACATTTTTAGTTTCAATATTTAGTCATTTTCAACAGAGCGCACTTATGTACTAAATATTTAGCAATGTTCACATTAAGCACCTTTGCCAGTCAAACAAATATTAGGCGTTTATTTCACATTCAAGAAAATGTGGCTCCAGGAATTTAAGGGTGCCACTTCCAGAAAAAACTGTAAAATATCTCCTGCAGAAATATATCAAGTGCTAAGCATTGAGTTCACATCTTTTACATTTTTTTTTCTCAAATCAAAGAGTTATCAGCATAAAAAAAATGGAAAGCCTAATTATCCAAGTATAACAGGTCAACATGTTCAGTACACAATCAATAAAAATGGCTGTCCTCATGAAAAACCAATTCAAAATGAGCTTTGACACCACTTTTTCATTTGAATATTTTTTTAACTTCTCTTAATGAGAAATATTAGTTTGTGACTGCCCTGCCAGTGATTTAAATCTGGGTTGGAACGGAGTCAGGGCCATTGGGATTTGGTAGATTATTTCACTCATCTGGGGTTTGTGTTTTCCTTTAAATAATGTTTGTGCAACCACATTTAAGCACTCCTTCACAACTTCCCCATCACTTGAACGTTTTTTTATGTTTCCCCAAAATCCATGATACTTTTACTGAATATTCGTTTGCATGCCGCTGGGCTGTAAACGAAAATGTAAAAATCTGTAGTACTGCACTCGAAGTTCGATGTTTTTGCGTGCGCTCACCTCAAACTTCAGCGGATAACTGTGCACAAAAGGGCGGTGCTTTGTTTCGTAGTGGCGCTTCGCAATGTTGCGACGGTTTCGGAGCATATGATGCACACTGGTTTTGAATCGGCTGCAGCCAGAACGAAACTAAATTTGTCTGTCCATTCATTTAAAACAACACGCATCGACCTTGCTTACTTTTTAGCAAGGCATACTGTCAGCAGCACTTTCTTCCGGTCTGCTGCGCAATTGGCAGTGGATCGTAAACAAAAGATTTGATTGGCTCAAATCAGTGACGCCTTTTCCGTATTAACTAGAATAGCAGCGCCAACGTTTGCCGTGGTGTCATAATTCTCGTATTTATTTAAGTCGGACAAAGTAGGACTTCACTGGCCTACGTGTGAAATGCACGGCCCATCACTGATGTACGTTAATGTAAAATTGCGTCAAAGGTGGTGTCATGACCCGTTTCCGTCATGCCATGTTGTGTTTGTCTTCTCAGCTGAGTGGGGGCGTTTCCTCCAGCGATCGTCTCGTGCTATGTCATCAGGAGCGGAGAGACGCGCCCACCAGCTCCACACCTGACTCTCATTCACCTACTGATTACACACTACTTAAGCCACCAACACTGACAGCGTTGGATTATTATCCCACATTGCTCATGCTCATGTTCCTCGTATCGATAGTGTTCTTGCTTCGTGTGTTGGGTTCAGCGTTTTGTTCTTTTCGTCTCCAGCTAATGCTCGGTTCGTTTCTGTTCTCTTTTCACTCATTGGTCCTCTTCTTGCCCTTTTGCGGTAAGCTATTTTCGTTATTTGTTTCCTTGCCTTGTGCAAGCGTTTTTCGTTCCGTCGTGATTCCTTTTTCCTGGTGTGAGTTATTCCACCAGCGCTTTGTGTTAATCGTTTTCGTCGACGGTTGTAATTATAGATATAACCTTATACATAGATACCTCTATACCTAGATTTATATTTGGATAACTGAATATTCAGTGTAATAATAAATATCTTTGTAACCCATCTTTTCCTGTGTCTGCGTTTTAAGAGTCCAGCCACAATTTTCCAGCGATCGCTGGAAAAGCCTAACAGGTGATTTGCTAATAAAGATGATGTGGCGATATAAAACCATTTTTTTGGGTTGGAGGAATCATAAATGTTTTTGATTTCGCCAGTTGTATGAAGATTGGATTCAAATTAAGACACTCACAGTGGGCAGAAATGACCAAACCCCCCTGCAAAAAGCTTATCCGACTTACTCTGACTAACTGAACAGCACATTTGAATAACAATATGAGTTTCCAAACATTGTTCAAAAGTGCTGTTAATTTACTTTATGAATGTAGACTTGCGAGATAAGATGCAGGGTCATCGTTGCCAATCTACACACGGGATAAAGCCATTTGTGCACTCATTGGTCGATCTCGCGGCAGGGAACCAATCATGCACAATATTAGTTCTCGATCCATGGGCACAAAGCCTCTGGCTTTCATCCTTATCTTTGAAGGAACACGTCTTACTTCAATATGGCTATATTTTATTTATTTTTTTGATGATAATGTTTTAAAACAACATAGATGCCGCAAAAAGGGAACTACGAAGTGACGAGTGATTACTGTTCAATAAAAAAAAAAAAAATATATATATATATATATACAGTGTAGTTTAAATGATGGGTGGGGAAGTAATGTATGACCTAAATAAAACTAAATGAAAAAAGGCATGACTTGAATGATTTTAAACCAAATATGACCCATCGAAATACATCAAAGTGAGGCGTATGTCTTATTCCCCCGAAACGTTTCGAGGCGGAGCAGATGTTGTTCTTTCACTGAAAAATCACGAGATGAGAAAATGCCTTAGGATTAGCGCCAAGATTCGTATGACTTCAATAATACACAGAATAATTGTCCATTTTACACTTGCGTCAAATGTGGCTTTGAACATCAAGGCGTGTGTTGGCAGGTGTGCATTCTTTCTGTCTTGTCGTGAGTTTGGAATTCCGTGTGGAAAGCACCATGTCTTAAAATAGAACAATAACACTGTCTGGAGGTAGCAAAGTACACGATAAGCCCTGTTATGACCCGGCTTTTTCACCAATGAGTCATGTCATGGCACCGTCTAGTCTTCTTAATTACAGAATTAGATGAAGTCAGATAAGTTGTAGAATAGCAAAAGTGTTTCCCATTTAAATATTTCCAAAGTGGCTAAGAACTAAAACTTTAAAACCCAAGAATTATAATAAGAATACACATATATCTCATAGTAGCATTGAGGCAACAATGTGGAACATTTCAAATAGCTTGATTGACATGCAATTCCCATGTTATTAACGATATGATATGAAATATGCAGTATGCTTGTTGAGAAGTTATTTTGCATAGCTTCATGACAGTCAAAATAGATGCCTCTGCAGTTGACGCTTTTCTGATGATTGCCAATCCATCCATGTATTTTTTTTAATCTGATTGTCATCACAGGTGAGCTGCAGACACAAACATTCATACCCCGTGAACAGTTCAGACAAAGAGTCTTTTTTTACCTTTCAGGCATCTTTGGAAGCTCCAACTGGAGTACTGAGAGAAAACCAGTTTGAATGGAATGCAATCACGTCACAGTGTATATTTTTTATCTTTCATCCATGAATTTCAACACCACTTATCCTGAAAGGGGGGGGGGGGTGTAATTTATTAACTATTCAAAATTGGTTGCCAGCCTATTTGACTTGTTGGCACATTATAGCTCGTCTTGTTTCTTCACTCCAGCGCAATTCCATGTAAAATCCACAACTGCAAAATCCCTTATATAAAGTCTGTTCTCTAAGATACAAAGGAACAATAGCATCTTGTATCTCTTTCCTGTTATTTCACATACACTCATTTGAAAATGAAAAAAGCCCTTTAATTATACAAAACAAAAACATTAATTCAACTAAAGATGGCCCCCTGGTGATTCTGAAGTCAATAAACAATTCTCTAATCTCAGTTATGAAGAGGGAACAAAGAAGCAGTTCTGTGGTTGGGGGATCAGGAAAAAAAAATATTTAAAAGAGGCATGTGGTGTGATGATAATGGGCAAATAGCCTTGTGTTGAGTTCTTTGTGTATCTAATATCGTGAATGAATATAGTATAACTCTTGAGGGTGCTATGATATACAAAGTAATTAACAATGCATTATTAATGGTGTGTGCGTGTGCGTGTGTTTGTGTGTGCATGTGCAACATAGTTAGCAGATAAGCAAACAGTTTCTTCAATTTCTTCGTCAGCTATTCTTTCATCTATAAATTTGCTGACAGTCTGGATGCCCTTTGGCACTATGCTTCCCATTACAGCTCAGTCTTGAGACGCGAGGGCAATTCAATCATTTGATTCGTTTTGCAGTTTCACACTAACTCTGCCATTCATCAGGGCTCGTGGTGAACTCATGCTGACTACAAGAAAGGTAGATGAGTGCACACTTCTAGTTTTGGTGTGTCATCAATATATTTTTTCGCAGAATTACTGTATGCTAACATCTGATTGGAAGATATGCTAAGATAGTAATTGTTTCAATTTCTTACTGGCAGTTGCTATATGTTCCTCTATTATGAATAAATTAAAATAATTTTACTTGATTCACTTGAGCGTAATGCTGTTCAATATAACAATCAGAGCTGGGCACTTGACCCTTTTTTGCTGGTCAGTTTCCCACCCCCTGGCAGTAATCTGGCTAGCCTTCCGACCTCGACCATCCAGCCTTATTCATAAAAATTGTCAGCCACCGATGCTGTTGCAAAAAAAAAAAAAGTGTCCGTGCATGATGCCGCTGCAGGACAGATGCTATTTGCTATATGCTGGTTTATTTAAACATCATTAGCTGACTAATTTAAATCCACTTACCTTATTGTGGGTTTATTATGGTCTCCTTCTTCTTTACCAGAAACGCAGGGATAAAATAAAACTAACAAATCCACTCTAAAAGCTAACGAGAATCTGCTGTACATTTACTGAGTGGAGAGCCAATCCGCATTTCTTTTTGTGGATCTCTGTCCTATCAAGAAGTTATTGTCCAACAATTTTACTATTTGCTACAATTCCTCTAATTTCGATCTAAAAGATTGCATTCATCGCTCTCAAACCTGTCAGTTGACGTAAAGTAATAGCAGCAGGCAAGGCAGCATGTGACTTCACTTCCAGTCTGCAATTGCGGATTCTTTCATTGATCCATCCATTATCTGAACCGCTTCTCCTCACTCGGGTCACGGGGATGCTGGAGCCTATCCCAGCTATCTTCCGGCAGTAGGCGGGGGGCAGCCAATGGCAGGGAACACAGAGACGAACAACTATCCGCGCTCACACTCATACCTAGGGGCAATTTCGAGTGTTCAATCGGCCTGCCATGCATGTTGTGTGTGGGAGGAAACCGGAGTACCCGGAGGAACCCCGCCGCAGGCACGGAATCGAACCCACAACCGCTGCACTGTGAGGCCATCGTGCTAATCAGTCGTCCATCAAGCCGCCCCCTTTCATTGATGAAATATTTCATTTCATTCTTATTCGACAAAATATAAATCAGAGTTTTGTATTTTGACTAGTGCTTGCACATACAATGTATTCGTGCTTTTAACCTTTTTTTGTGTTTAGTTCCCCTTTAACACTCCTCTGCCCTTTGATGAGCTTTTTACATTACTGACAAAAAGTGATTCCCATCTATGTGTTCCCAATATTTCAGAAGCCCACTAGTCTTTTGCAAGATGTAAACACACTTTTACAGTGGTGTTATGTTGAGTTGTTAAGTTTCAAATTCTTGTGGAGAGTAATTAGAGTGGGTCCATGCCAAGAGACATGTTCATCCCTCCGCACCCCTGCACGGTAGCACTCATACCCACATGCAAGTTAGAATTGTTCAGCACTGTGGTTGAACAAATACATAAAAAGTATGCGACCAGGTATCAAAATTTTACTGGGCAGGGTTGACTTCCGCAGCTGCAGTGAGTCATCCAACCTTTGTGCTTAATTTTCATGTCTTTAGGGATTAATTTAATTTGCGTGCAAGTAAACAGGTTGTACGTGTTTGTGACATAGAGAGAGTATGTCAGACAGCAGGCGTGTTCACAATATGTGTTTCAATAATTAATTAGTCCTGGTTAACTTGATATAAATAATGAAAAAAAAATACATACACCGTAGAATTGGAACACTTCTTATCTAATCGCCATTGGTATCGGGGCCTTTCACTGTGCTTGCAACCTGTCACTGTCAACTGTGACCTAGTAAAACTTCTTGTGAGCATGTTTAGACACATAACAACATAGGTACTCTAAATTGTTCCGACCACACGCGTCTGGCCCTGAGAAGGCCCATTAGGTGCAGGCTGCTGACTGATCGCCGACATGTGTTTTTTGATGTGAGCTTGCCCCCTTCCAACTTAATCCAGCAAACCAGGAGCCATGGTTAAGAACCCAAAATCATCCTGCAAAGCTTGCATAAATCAACAACAAAAAATAATACGTAGATTGAAAAGTAGAGTGATTTTTCTTTTTTTTTAATGATTCATGTTTAGTTTTGGTACCGGTTATATCAAGGGCCCAAGAACTATTAACTAAACTTTGATTGTACTCATATATTATTTTGGGTTACTCTACTAATAATCAGATTACTGTTATTTCTTTTGACTACCTGATTTGTGATCGTGACAGTGATGTGGAGACCACAAATAACCAACTAAATAACGACATACTCAAAACACACACATTTACATGTGTGTTACTGTAATTATTTATTAACTCATTTACTGCCATTGACGGCTAAAGACGTCAAAGGTCCATATTTTTTTTTACTCGCAGCAGATGAGTTAATATATTCATGATGACAGGATATTGCATACTTCTCTTGAACTGAAGTAAAAAGTCAAGACTTAAAAGAGCAACAGTTGCATGTCCTTTCTTGTAAAAGAACAAATGATTAATTGCGGCTTCTTTTCAGGTAATTTAGATGTCAAGCAGTCTCCTTCAGCTCTTTAGAAAGCCATGTGTGAAGATGCCTCCCGTCCTCCTTTAATCTAGTCAGGCCGTCAGCATTGCCCTGCTGTATTTCAAAGTGTCTGTTCGGTGATTTATTGAGACTCATCTGGGATGAACAAGATGCAGACGAAAAAGAGAGCAGTGGTCTCAACACTGCACGTGTCAATCAACTAGATCAGCCTTGAATATCTATATTTTGTTTTAGGCATTTGGGTGGGATAAACGTGAAAAGTAAATCCAACTAATTGGTAAGGAGAGGGAGAAAATGTCGAAAATGACCACAAACAACATGTAGCCATGTAGTTTTACCATTACATTTGGTAACATCTGCAAAGTAGTAATTAGAGAATAGACCAGCGGTGGTGGTCTCAAGCACTTCCATCTCCATCTTAACGGCTTTGGTAATAGTTGCGCGTGGCACCTTCACATTTCAAACCAACTCTTTGTAGGTTTGAAATCAAAGTCAAAATCCACATTTTTAACATTTGAATTTTGTTTGAAAAGTGTCTTTTGACACAATGTTCCAGAACAAGTGTTACGTTGTATAATTTTTGACACTCATTATAATGAACAGCCGCTTCTCAAAGCTCACAGACATTGTGCCCATTACGTCTTTGGAGTTTTGCACATTTTCCAGCTTTATTTGAACATTTTTGAGCCTTTTTTTGTTGTCCCTGTGATGCCAGAATGAGGACATGCTCATTGTTATCTACTCCCACGCCTTCTTCACCTCAGGGAGCTTTTATGGAGTCCTGTTGCTGCGCCTTAACTTCAAGCCGAGAGGCACTCTTTTTCCTTAGTAAATAAATGCGTATTTTGTGCAACATTAAAACTTAAATAAGATGAGGTGCAGCATTTTAAATGGAGTGTAATTAAAAAAAAACAGAAATGAAAAACACACATTCAATACTGAAACAGACTAAAACAGTTTGAACTAAAAACACCGTTAACATGTTTATCTCATGTTTTAATTTCATTCTGGTGTTCCTTTTGCTAGTTTGATTTTTATCGTGACATTTCACATTCAGCTGAAAACAGGGATGGGAATGACAATTGAGAAAAAGCCGGAAAAACATAATTGTTGACGGGGTGGGGTTTTGGTGCGTATTTATGACTGCCTTCAGCCTATACGTAATCATAAATGGGGCAATGTGGGGTCTGTGTTTTGTGTGTGGGACTTCAACTTAAGATGCTAATGTCCTGATTAAAGGCACATTAAATGAGGTAAACGGACACAAATCACATCATGCACTATGCCAATTTAGCGCCAGCTAATGCCAACGTTAGCGCACGTCCATCGGTAGCAGCAGGACTAACCAATAAGTGTCCACTTCACATTAAATGGCAATGCCACTCACCTCTCATGAACGCACACTAGAAATGGCACAAAAAAAAAAAAAACTCTTTAAATATCAACACCTTCAATGGGTCGTAAATCTCTTAACAGCGCCCCACTCTGTAATTTCTTCACAACCTATTTTTCATGCGGGTCGCTCTCTGTCTCCCCTCTCATCTAGATCACAACACCAAGGGACCTCCCATCACGAAAACTTCTCAATGAATTTGCAGTTATCTCGAGGATGGTCATTTCGGTAAAAAAAAAATAAATAAAAAAGTCGCAAATCCGCCGATAAGCGGAAAATTCTCATCCCCGTGAATAGGAATTACACTTGTTTAACTTGTCATTATACGTTCTATCAAAGGGATTTAGTGTACTGTGCTTTTCAGGACAGCGTTCGTTGTTCAAGGTTTGTTTGCTTGGTTTGCAAAAGACAATTTGAGTTACGACGGCACTTCGGCCCTTTCGCCACTCCGGTGGATCCCCAGAAAAATAGCGCCATTAGATTGGATTTTTTTTAGGAGATATTTCGTTCACTAACTAATAAATTAATACACAGTTTTTTTCAGACAAATGTTGCTTGGGCTCATGTACTACCGTATGCATATCTTGGTGTTAATGTGTCCTCAGTACAGTTACCAAGAAAGCAAAATGTGCTTGAGCGATTAGAAATGCCTGTAAAGTGTCAGTGTGACAGAGCACCACTCTTGAGGAAACTGCGACCACATAAGAAACAGAGATGGGGAAAAAAAAACTTTTTTTTCCCTTTCTATGAAAAATATGCAACAACAAATTTAATGGAGTTTTCAAGTTTAACTAAGTAATTATGAATTTTATTTGATCATTTGAAGGTTTTATTTTCATTTTTTTTTACACTATTTCTACCCTCTGCCAAACATCCAGAAACTGCTTGATTCAACTTGTGAGCTTTGCCTCGTTGCATCTCATTTTGCTGTCTTATCTAGTCTCCTGCATATACAAAATGTACTCGTACTCTTGTTCTTTGCATCCATTTGGTCAACTTTGTCTTTCATTGTGCCTACAATGTTAATGTCAAGTTTGTGATTCATATCGATATTTGATATGGACAATGATTTACACTGGATGCCATCCCTCACACAAATCTCATTTATCCTGGCTTGGGACCGCTGTGGTTCACAAACATTTCAGTTTAGGAATAAAATGGTTTAAGAAATACTGTGTTGGTTCAATCATTCTGCCTCGATTCACGTCTTGACAGGAACACAGTTGGGTCAGTTGGGTTTTTCTCACGCTGTGTAAAAAAATCCTTCACTCCATGGGTCATCCATTGGAGGCATCTTTGTGTTTTGCTATAGATTAGCCTTCAGTATGGCCCTCAAATAAACTGCTGGCTGGATATCAAAAGTTCAAAAATTACTTTGGTTTAACGCATTATTCAACAAGATTCTTCCTTTGGCCTCTGTTTTACCATTAGAACTCAATGAAGTCAGTTTGGCATCCTTATGGTTTAGGATTAGATCCTTCTGGCATTACAATGGGGACGATTTCTGCAGGAGTGACACATTGCCAATCATCCATCCATCCATTATCTGTACCGCTTCTCCTCACAAAGGTCGCGAGGGGTGCTGGATCCAATCCCAGCTGTCTTCGGGCAGTAGGCGGGGTTTGCTCTGAACTGGTTGAAAGCCAATCGCAGGGCGCACATAGACGAACAACCATGAGCGCTCACACGCATACCTAGGAGCAATTTAGAGTGTCAATTCGACCTACTATGCATGTTTTTAGAATGTGGGAGGAAACCGGAGTACCCGGAAGAAACCCACGCAGGCACAGGTAGAACATGCAAACTCCACGCAGGAAGGTCCGGTGCCGGAATCGAATCCCGCACCGCTGAACTGTGAGCCGGACCTGCTAACCAGTCATTCACCATGCCAGAGACACACTAAATATTTTATTTATATTTTTGGGACGAAAATGAATTTATTTGGGGATGTCCTAATCACTCCTTCGATTTGTGCTTGCATGATCGTGAATGCACTAGAGAAACGTCCGCCCACATACGCAATAGCTTCCGCCTTCAGAAGTGGAGAGATATCATGAGTTTTCAGGGGGAAAAAAAATAATCCTGGACAACAGGAGCAATTCCCAAAACGTATTGCGATGTGGCCATAGAATTTGTAAAGCAGTACTCCGGTTCACAATGAGTTTACAAATTGCATTTACTAACCAGAAATTCCAGAGCATAAGTATTATATGATTAATACAATAATAGTATTTAACTGTGCTCATTCCAGAAAAGATGCCACAAGGCTGGTGGCTCAGTAGATGGCTTTGTATCCAACGCCTCACGCATGTCTTCATAGTACTACTAAGTGTCCACAGTATTTTGACCACCTTCAGTACCCGAGTCTTTGTTGGGCATTTTTATTTCCTTCAAGACATAATTGCGCAATAATGACAATAATGAAATTTTCATATGCAATTAGCTTCAAATTTTGGGGGCAGAGCTAGAAAAGTAGCTTTTATTTTTATTTGAGATTTTACCAGTTTTTCGAGACACAATCTGTCACCTCATATTTGCCTATGGCGTTTCTGGACTAGTGTAAAAACAGCCAACAGACTCACTCAAAATTAGTACATTGCACGATTAATTAGACAACTAAACAATAAAAAAAAAACTTGGGCCAAAAAATTCAGACGCGACATTACTACCGAGCCTTTCAGTCAATTTTGCACCAATGGCGTTTTGGACAGCTCTATAGCGAGCAAATTAACAACATGGCTGATTGTACCTGAGTATATTGGATAAAATCTCGAGCGTCAATGGTATGAAAATCCATTTGCCACTAGCTCTGTGATGCTATTTTAGTTTGGTTACCAACAATTCAGAACACATCGTAATTGTATTCGTAATAAAGTATAGAAAATCTAATCAAACGCAAGTGCCATTACTCTGAAAATTAATAAATACTACATGTTAATGTGTCACTTATGTCTTTTGCTCTTGCAGAGTGTGTAGAACACAAGTTGTCTTGGGTCTCTGTAGGGCCATACGCCCCTTGTCTGTGACCCTCCCCCTTTAGTTTTGGACATCTCTCGGCTTTCATGAATGGGCATATCTTGGCCGAAGGGACAAGACGAGATGTAAGAAGTGGTATTGGGATTGGGCTAACCGCTCCTATGTTTGACTCCATTTCACCAATCAAATGGCATCAAGCAGTCACATTACCATGTATGTTTCCGCAGACTTGTCAAAGTGACTTGAAAATGGAGGACTAAGCAGTGCGCAATTCGTGTTAACATTTCACAATACAAAAAACAGCAGCTTTATCCTGCATTACTTGTCTGTCTCTGCCTAGACAACATTTTAGCCAACTTTCAACTTTAAAAAGCCATAAACACCGCGCGCTAAGTTTCAGATTTTTTTGTTGCTGTTTTGGTAACTGCAAAAATTGCATCTTTGGGGGAACTACTGTGCTGTAGCTTCTATCTAACACTCTCTTTCTCAAGTACCATAAAACTTATCACCAAATATAGCTATATGTGGTCCATAAATCTGGTAATTAAAGCAGCATGTGATTTGAATTCTGATTGTTTGCGTCTGAGCACAGCCACATCTCAGTTATAAAAGGCTGTACAAAGATTTATTTCAGTTGTTATATCATTACCTCTCCTCTCAAACATTTTTTTCAAAATAAGTCAGTTGAGTTGGTCAGGTTATAGCAGTGTTCTTCTCCGCCGTGGACCGGTTCATACAAGTCAATAACTTTCTTGAGCTGAATTTGCCTTAATTTATGTTATTTTATTAAGAATTTAGCTATCATTTAATATTTCATGATTTTATGAATGACTGAATTGTATTAATGTTGTTCAGCAATATCTGGTTTTGCAGAGACATATTTATTATTTTTATTTGTTTTGATTTGATTTTCTGCTATAAACAAGTAACTAATTGGAAGTTACTCAAAAGTTACTCAGTACTTGAGTAGTTTTTTTTTTCAGAGAGTACTTTTTTTTACTCTTATTGAAATTATTTGGAGGACTACGTTTACTTTTACTTGAGTCATATTTTTGTGACGTGTCATGCTATTGTAAATTAACAGTACTGAATTCAATTTTTGGCTACTCTACCCACCAAGCATTTTAAAAGCTGTTCTTTTGAGTGTTTTTTTTTTCAATTAAAACAAAATTATGGTCTTTATCATAAAGGATGTATTTCCCAGCGATCGCTGGGAAATACTGGCTGGACTCCAAAATCGCAGACACAGACAGATTTGGTGTTACCAACGGTATTTATTATTATAATTAGATATCAATATACAATCATGAACTATAGCGCGCCGACAACTATCGAACGAAAAACGCTGGTGGCCGATCGCACACCAGGAGAGCACAAAAACTGTCGGTGGAACAAAACGCGCTTGCAAAAGGCAAGGAACAACAAAACATAAATTGCTTACCGACAAAGGGCAAGGAGTAATCTATTAGAAAAACGAGAACAGAAACGAGCAAAGCCTTAGCTGGTCAAAAAACGTGACACGGAACACATAAACGTCTACTGCGAAGTGCAGGGCGAGAGAACCATACAAATACGAAGCTTGGAATCATGAACGTGAGCGAGGCTGGAAAATATTCCAACGCTGAGTAGTCAGCGTCGTTGGCTTATGTCGAGCGGTAATCATCGCATTAAGCAGAGTCAGGTGCGCAGCCTGTGAGCGCGCCTCTCAGCCATGACGACACGAGTCCGGAACGAGTGCTGGGGGAAAACAAAACATAAACAAAGGCATGACACAATGGATCATGACAGTTGTCCCCCATGAAAATTATTAACGGGCCACTCCAGAGCAACGTCTGTGTAGAAAAAGTGTAGCAATATGACTATGCATATGGACAAAATGCTGCCTGAAAGACATGTACAAAACTTCCTGAATACAGTACTGTATGTGAGCAAATAAAATAAACTTGATGGGAAAAACTTTTACGAAAACTCGGACCCATATCTACAAACATTTACGCAGTTTATGAGGTGATGAATTGAACCTGATTGTATTATGACAACTCTCACACTTCCAGTTTCACTCACGATCAAATGTTAATCATTGATTGTGTACGGACTGGCAACCCTCTCCCCTGCTTCTAGGACCCTGGGAAACTCTGACAACTCCCCACCACGTCGATCACAAAAACCAGGATCATAGCACGAGGACTAAATCATGCAGCATTAGTAAAGGAAGAGCAATTAAGGTATTTTCTTAACGGTATCTTTACATGTTCTTGACATTACGTATCACTGCAGCCATTATTCTTAGATGCTTAGATGCCGCATTCACTCACCTACAGGCACGCCCATAGATATTGTGTAGAACAATCGATGGAGCTTTGACTTCGGGAGCATATTTGAGTGATGAGCAGCAAAAAAACTGTCATTACGAAAATCAAATTCATGACACATACAGATACAGATACACAGCAGTCATGCAACAATTGCGCACAGATAGCGACGTCTGAGGCTCAGCTTCAATTGGCGCTCCCTCATCTTGCATAACTTCTCGACACATTTATTTTTTTTGCTTTCATTATTGTTTTTTTCCTACTTCTCTTGAATCAAGCAGAGCCTCCCCAGACTGCATGTCAGTGCATAAAACAGCATTTACTGGTTTGAATTGAACGTGCAAGTGGGTAATAAAACATAATGAACAATTCCGATTGCTTTTATGGTTGAGCTGAGGTTTGCTACTTTTTATGTATATGAATGATTGGTTGTATTTCTTCTGTCAAGGTTGACCTGAAGTTAAAAAGAAAACCAAATCATTTAAAAAGAAAACAGTGTGCCACAACATTATCCTTAATTGTTCAAGAATGCCAGAATATCTCAAAATATATCAAATCAGTGCTAGGCGCTCAAGGCCTTCTCTGTTGGCCTAACATAATCAAGAAATCATGATAATATTCTTCACATTGATGTCATATTAGATCCAAGTGTTGTATTTTTAGGTGAGAGTTTTTATCCACTCAGAATTCAGCTAGCTCGTGTTACCAGGCAGATTCCATAATATCAGTACCACGCACTATTCAGACAGTTGCAATAGCCAATAAGACCACGGGGTTGATGACGGGAAGGCCTTCTCGCTGGCCTTACGTTGAATGTGATGAACTCATCCCGTGATTGGATACTCAATTGTGAGGGGGCTCGCTCTGCGGAATCAAACAAAGTCGTAACTGGCAACCGTTCGATAATCTAAAATATATTCTTGCTTTTTTTTTTTAAACCACAATGGCCAAAGGAGGGAAAAGTGTGGATTTAATTGCAGAAACACATGCGAGGCCATTTTCAAGACGGACCTTTCAAGAGAAGCTAGGTCGGCCAACACTCACTCAGTACTGCATAAGTATCTTTCTGTATATTATTTCTCCAGACGTGGTGTCATAAATTATCGTGTTATGATGGGGATTTATTCAAGTCTGACGAAGTAGGACTTCACTCAAGGCCCAGGTGTGAAATGCACAGCCTACCATTGATCAAAATGCTTGATGAATTTTGTAAAATTATCTGTCCCCTACGTGACCACTGAATAAACACAACAGTCAACTCTGCGGTTACTGCGTCTCTCAACTGTTGACCCCTTCTTTATAGCTGTTCCCAATCCTCTAATTCAATCTTCAACCTTTCTATTAGCTAAAATAACCCACATCTGCACAATAACTTTGTATTCCGCGCGCGAGGAGCTCATTTATGCATCTAATCAAAGGTTTATTCCTCCATTTTCCCATCGCCAGGTGTAATGGGCTAAAACTTCCTACTTGTAAATAGAAGGATATATTTTTCCTCAGGACAGTGCTTCGACACAGATTTGCTCTTGTGCCGTGTGAGAGCCGATACTCTTATCACTTCTCACACAGCATTTCTAAATCTGCAGTAACTGGCTCCAGGCTGGTGTGAAAATATTTTGGAGGAAAGAGAAAACAAGGGTACAAAACAGCATTCCACAGGGTCGCAGGAAGGCGTGAGTTTTCTTTGGCCTAGAACAACAACGTCTGATTCCGGGACACAAAGTATATTGATAGTGCGCGTGCGCGCGTGGGGGTGTGTGTGTGTGTGTGTGTGTGTGTGTGTGTGTGGGGGGGTGTGCGCGCCAGGCAGGGAGGGGCTGTATGGACAACAAGTAGACACATGAGATAGGGTAGAGTCACAGTTTTTTAAGACTAGGACACCATAGAAGAATAAAACAACACTAAAAAACTACTTAAATTAAATTATTCTTAGTCTGGCTCCACCTTTTTTTCAACAGTTGCTACTTCTCTTTCAAAATCGAAAATTGTGAAGGGGGACAACTAATGTAACCCAGTTTCTGTAAGTTTGAAATGACATTGCTTTTCAAATAACAATCAAAAGCTTATGATTAAATGCTGTTCCACATTTTTTTTTACTGTTTGAAATATTCTTTTGAGCTTTATTAAAACTTCTAGTCCTTTATTATTCTTCTGTCATTTGCTTTGTTATGATAATGATTATAATCGTGAGGAGTTGGTAGGTGGCTTTTTTATGTTCATCCATTCAACTTGAGCAATAACCGGTTATGTGTTGACATGGGTAAAAACTGTCAATGGAGTTAATACAGTGGGTTGCAAAAGTATTCATACCCATGAGCAATGCTCAATTTCTCGGCACAGAACAAAGGAAGTGTGTTTCACCTGTTTCCTTGAAAGAAAGTGGCAAACAATCCAACAACCCATCGCTGTTTTTTTCACATGTACTCTTTTATTTCATAAGCACTCATTCCTTTAAATGAATTGCATAAGTCTTATTTCGGTATTTTGGATTTTGTGGAGGTGATCACAAGCTCACGTTCCGTAAATCCAAACTATTGTGCAGAAAGCTTTTATATTTTCACAGGTTGAAGTGGACAAGATTAATAACGTGCATTTGCATTTTGGTGGCGATCGGTCGCCATTTTAGACAACAGAACGGACAAAGCGAGCATTACCTCACTCTCCTCCCTGCTGTGATGGAGACGCTGAAACCGGAAAAAAATAAGTCAAGCTCCAAAACTGGCGTGCCAATTTGTTGTAAATCTCATCACAAAAAACCCTTAAATCACAACATTCTTTTCGTGGGGGAAATTTAGTACTGATGTCAAAGTCCGGCAGAGTCCACCGTCAAGAGCTTCATCTCTCACTTCTGGTAAAAGTTCGCTAAGGACAGACATGGGGAAGGGAGATCAGAGTCAGAGAGGTCCATGTTCCGTGGCTCCATGTGTAGAGGCGGCCGACCAAAGTTGTGTGGTGAGGGATGTCATCAAGATGAAGTAGTCCGATTGAGCTGTTGGTGGTACAATCTTGGTGAGGTTGGGAAGAGGAGTTCAGCGAGACCATGGACAACGACTTCCAGACAGCTACAATCAATTTCTGGTGCACCATTCTGTGTCTGAGAAGGAGGAAGCTGTGCACAATCAACACTTGTGTTCAAAATTATGCCAGTCGATCATTCAACATCTATCAGCGGCCTGGGTAGCCGTCCGTCGTTCACCAGTCATTTTTTCAAGCCGAACAAGCCTGAAATCGTCGATTAGTCAGTCCATCGCTGAGGTTGTCAAGTATAATTATTATTATTATAGTCCATCAGTGGTCAATCGTCAATCGTTCTGTTTAACATTCACTTGTTTTCCAATGTATCGAAGTGGTGGCTGAAATGCTCAAGAGGTTTTAATTTAAAAGTTTAAAATAGCTTACCTTAATTAAAATCCAGGTACGCACACACTCCAACTACTGTCTATAAACAGCCTACTGCAAATGTTCTTTTTCTTTATCCCTCCTTCTTCTTCTCATGGGTGGATTATAGCTGTTTGATGCATACCGCCACCGAAGGTAACATGGGATTCCCATTGCTATGCAGATGACTGTCGGATATTTGTCCCGCTGAGCAAAGAAAGACATCTTCTCATTGAATCCACTTTTAAATTTTCTGGAAGAAATCAAGACTTGGATGGCACTGAATTTCTTTCATTTCAAAGAAAAGAAATCAGAAGCTACAGTGTTTGGTCCCACTATTCCTTGTATTTCTCATCCTGCTGACCTGGGCCCACTGGCTACTTATTTTAAACTGGACCAGCAAATAGGTGCTGTTGTTAAATCCAGCTTTGAATTACATCTGCAATGATGCAGTCAAAGATATATATATATATATATATATATATATATATATATATATATATATATATATATATATATATATATATATATATATATATATAGCGGCACAGTGGCCGACTGGTTAGCACGATGGAGTGAGAGACAGCATCGGGCGTGGGTTCAATCCCGGCTCCGGCCATCCTGTGTGTAGTTTGCATGTTCTCCCCGTGCCTGCGTGGGTTTCCTCCGGGTACTCCGGTTTCCTCCCACATTCCAAAAACATGCATGGCAGGCCAATTGAAGACTCTAAATTGCCCCTAGGTATGAGTGTGAGCGCGGATGGTTGTTCATCTCTGTGTGCCCTGCAATTGGCTGGCAACCAGTTCAGGGTGTTCCCTGCCTACTGCCCAAAGATAGCTGGGATAGGCTCCAGCACCCCCCGCGACCCTAGTGAAGAGAAGCGGTACAGAAGATGGATGGATGGATATATATATATATATATATATATATGGACCTATTTACCAGCCACCATAAATGAGTGGATGAAAAGTACTGGAGCAGTTTTAAAATTATAAGAGCAAAATGAGTCCATTTAGGGCCTGTCTGAAGTACCATATTATAGTGTTTCAATTATTTAGGTGTTACACAGTTTTTGAGACAGACTTCATAGTCAATATTTTGGAGATGTCATGTGATATCCACAGCCATTTGAATTTGGCATATTTGGTGGGGAAAATATAGCTTACTTTAATTGGTGGCCTAGCAACCTGCCAGACTTAGAAGTAGTTCAACACAATAATCTATAGTCACTGTATTAATTTCTGACTGAAGAGAGAGGTTGACAATGTGGGGTACAATCTTGGTAATATGTTTTATTTTGTTTTTCTTCTCAAAACTCGCAAACAAAAGTATTTTGTGTCTAATGAAAGCCTTCAGTGATTCCCACAATCGATGCAGATCCATCAGTTATTTTTTTTATAGTAATCCAATATCTTAATTTGATTAGAAATCAGGGCTACAAAATTACCATCCAAAAGTAGCACGCCATAGGGTTTGTGCATGCATCATGAAGTGAAGTCAAAATTTGCCAAACCTCTCTATGATGTCCTTCAAAGGCCTAATTTGTCGGCCTCATGACTTTTGGCAAGCTTTGACCACACGCCAGTGTCCAAATTCGAATCCTGCCTTCGTTTCCATGGAGATGGGCCCTGAGTGAAGGCTGCTTTGGAGCACACTTTCGTGGCCTACATTACTCCACTGGTCTTCTCAATTTCAAAATTTCAATGTCTCTTCTAGGAGCCAAGCACATTGTTGCCATCTTTCGGTGGTGCACAAGACAGTTAAGTGAGAATCGCTAAGCGCATCTGAATTCGCTATGGTTTACGTGGTCCGCGGGGGCTATATGACGCAGCACATTCACAAGACCCAGCCTGCAAAGTGCCCTTCAGAGGACGCCACCTACAAATATGGGCAAAGCGACTGAACGAGGACTGAAATAAACCAGAGACAAAAAAAAACAAGCTAACTGAGGAACACCTGGACAAGACACAAGTGGCTGAGTGAGCTGATTGCTGACCACAGGTGTAAACAAACAAAAAACCTAAGGAGCAGTCATGCACCACAACAAGACAAGACAGCACATCAAAAAAAAAAAAAAAATACAACCTAAACAAAAACAAGGGGGGACATCACTTTTACACCAGAAAGTAATCTATTCAAGCGAGTGTGAGAAAAATGCAAATATTTTACCAACAAACGGAATTCTGTCGCAGTCTGTTTGTACTTTTCCTTGAAAAACACATTTTTACTCTGACATTTTTTGTGGTTTTGAATCCGGGACTGGGTTATTATTAATTTATGGGTGAATTAAGTGTCAATTGAATGTGTTTGTGGTGCTCAGGCATTTCCTGGGAAACATTTTTCTTGGTTTTTTTTTCTGGTCAATGAAACAATATAACAATTCTAATACCTTGCAAGTCTGACAAATCTTGATTTAAACTTGTGTTTTATTTTTTGAGTGTCCCTTTATTGTGTGCAGGTTGAGGCACACCTGTGCAATAATCATGTTGTCTAATTAACATTTTAGTAAACCACACCTTTGTCTATTTTGCAGAATGTTTTGTTGACTTTGCTCTGGCAGCTGTTCTTAACTAATGTTTGGGTGCGGAATAAAAAACTGATCTCAGTTTTCACATTCAGTTTTTGAGCTCTAGGATTCTCGTTTGCTTAAAAAATATGAAGTCAATGTGTATGTATGTAAGTAAAACTTAAAAAAAAAATGAGGATAGAACAAAGCAGAAATTACCACGGTATGCCCATGGTTACAAGGTTAAAAAAACAAAAAAAAAAAAAACACTAACTCGCAATAGAATGCAAGTTTCCATTAAACAATATTCAAAGACCACTTGGAGTCACTGCATTTCTTTTAAATATTACAGAAAATAAACTTATCAGACAGTTGGCTGCCTTTGTGTTTCTTCTTCTGCAAGTTCCCCTTATTATCACTTTGCATGCCTGGATACCATCTCATGTAGTAAAGAAAGATCCAGGCTACTCAAGTATGACACACACGCACACGCACACACAGACACACACAGCTCTGCCATTATGCCTGCCAGATGCCTGCCAGGGGCACTTTTCTTCTTTTGTGATGTACACCATCACAGCACCCTGTTATTACTGTTGGCTATAATTTGCACCTCATCTCCAATCAAGTTTTTACTTTCTGTAGAGAAAAAGACAAAACTTTTCAACAAAACCATTTTACTACTCCATACATATAGTCAAGTCTGCCAGCGTAATCCATTTTGGCTTTTGGCCTGGATTCCCAGGATGTTCTCACGGCATTTTTACAAGTCATAAAGGCCCGTGACGCTGCCAAAAAGCTGTCTGAACATTCTAATAGGCCCTAAGTTGTTTATCGCCTGCTGTATGGTGAAAATTTGCTGGTCGATCAGGTCCCACTTACACCCCGCCAACTGAATTAGAGAATTTGTGGAAATAGGAGAAAACTCAATCAGGATAATCACTTGCTGGTCCATCACTTTGTTGTCCGTATTGTAGGTGAATTAAGTGCTTAAGTATCTCTCGGACTACTACTTGTACTAGATGTTGTATATGGTGATCTTTTACCATTGGAATTTACAAGATAATGCAAAATTCAGTTATTTATGAGCTCAAGGGTAGATTGAAGTATTTTCCTGGGACAGGGAGGAAATTGAAGCCAAGTCACACCCCAATTGTTTTCTCATTTTTATCAATTCATGCGTCTTGCAAACACTCAGGCTGATTGAAACCTTGTCGTCGTGTCACAGTAAATTGGCCTTATATTGATTTCTTTTGGGAGCAGAATGATTGCATGAATTACAAAACTGATTCGTGAAAAAAAGCTGCTGATTATTTTTTGTTTGTTTGTTTTTGCTCACTGTGATGCTTCTTCGCTTACATGCATGTACACAGTATAAAGAGAGTGAGAACTATTTTTTATGACCTTTCCATTGACCTTGCTGGTGGATATTGACAGTCAAGTATAGTGTAGTGAAAGTATATATATTACATCTCTGACATTAAGATTGCAGAAGATTGTTTGGTAACATGGAATATTATTCATCGAAACAGTATTTGGATCTCAAGACCAAAATCTGAAATAGAAAGTAAAATACATAATGCATTGTACACAGTGCATGTTCAGGCAGACATAAATTCAATGGTGTAGTCAATGTGGAAAAATGTACATTTCCTCCCCAATTCACTGTTTGAGTCAAGTCATTTGCTTTTGTTTTGTTTTTTTCTGAATTCTAATCCCCTTCACTTCCCCGGCACTACTCTACTTAGCCGGAACAGAATTGATGACAAGGTAAATCAGTCACACTGTCCTTTGCACCACTGACTGAGAAAAGATAAGTTTACACTCTGCCTTATGCAGCAAAGGGCCTGCATGTAAAATATGCACAGCAAAAATAATTTGTTTTCCAGAATGCTTTGCAGCAGGTCACATGCTTATTGAGCATATTGTTAACTTGCATATTTTTTCATATGCTAAAATAGTGCAGTTGTACACTGCGTTTCAAACAAATCAAAATGCTTAATAGAAAAAAAAACGTTGATTTTGTCGCTGTTCGGGCTAAACAAAAACAACATCGAGCATTATGTATTTGGATGACCAAATTTGAGTGACGGTAAACTGAACTAGTTCAGATTGATTTGTTTTTATTTAGAACACAAATATTTTTGAAAAAAATGGACTGTTTAACGCATGTCTTGGGGCTAAATAAAATGAATGAACCTGCAACCATGCAACTACATTTCATCACAGTAAGAAAATGGAGAAAATGTGTGGGTGTGTGTTTATATCACAGAAGTCTAACAAATATTAATATCAAAACACCTAACGGTACCCTCCTCAACACTAGACATTACACATGCGTTTGATAGCATTTCTGCATCCAACATTCCCAAAACCAGTTCATAATTTCATTTCATCCATTCGGCAAATGTTGAATCAAGGCAACTGGAATTGTTTCTAGGTTCACCTTTAATTCGATACAGTTCAAAACATTAGGTGTGGACTCTGTGGACTCCCTCTAATTTCTGGATGTGTCCTCTTGGGGTTATTGCCCGGAGTGATTAGTAAAACAAGCCATACATACGAAGCACTCGTTAACTCGTCTTATAGCAAAAACACCTCCTATGTGAAATGCAACTATCAAAACTTTGTTTTTTATTTTCCTCAGGTAGTCAAATGCAATTGAGAAAATTTCATATTGGAAAATATGAGCCCGAGTAATTAAAAACTTTTTTTAAACAGTGGCCAAAATAAGACACTATAAATAAAATTAAACTAAAAATAATGAAGTACAAGAACAAAACTATTAATAAAAGGATCACGCCGCAGGATTTTTCCCCAAAATATCTTTACAATAGCCTTTCCATTTATGACTCACACATCTTATAGATAGCAGAGTAACACTTCAGCTGTTCACATTGGGAATTCCTGCAAGCTTCTGGAAAATAATTTGCAGCCTGGACTCAGGTACAAATTTCCAACACCCTTTCTGCAGCAGTGATGTCATGCACCCGTTCTCATCGTTGTCTCACAGAGTCGCAAGAGCAGAACATAACCTGTCACAATTGTAATGTAGCCTCCAAAGACACAAGACAGCCGAGGACTGCTACAATGGAGTTTTTGTTTTTAAATCTTCACACGAAATTTCAAGAGGTCACCTGTCTAAAACGGGAATTATTATGCACTCAATTTTACATCTTCCTAATCAGACATAACATGGGATATATAAACTTTCATGCACTGTTTTTTTTTCCTGTCAAATTTCAATTTGGTGATATGTGTCAATCAATAAAAAGATAGGAAAATGTTGAGTAGTGTAAGCGATATGTTTGCTGGCATTTTGATGAGTTTTCTTGCATGTTTACAGTGTCAAAAATGTGATCAACGAAGGAGAGACAAAATAATAATAAAAATAATAATTGCCTCAAAAACAACGGTGACTGCGCAGCAGTCGCTGCTCGGGTCCTAAAAACTTTAAAAAAAATATTCATTCAGAGTGAGATGAACACAACTCTTTCGAATCGTGAAAGAGCTCGGTACTGTGAAAATACATTTCTCTCTTAAATTGCTAATTACTGCCTGGTAATGAACGTAATCAGTAGTTGAAATGATGTTTCATGCAGATCACTTCTGATTGCATGTCTCATGCAATGCATCCTCAAGTTCTAAGTTACAGGCTTAAGAAATTAACTGCTTCAGTGGAGCATGCAGATAGGATAGAGCAAATCTTGAATATTGATAAGACACTCCTGCTGCATCTGGGAAAATGCCTTTTGGAAGATGAACGATGTTTTTTACCCAGGATAAAAATGTGGGTGTGAATATATTGCTTGGATTTTTTTCTTTTTAAAAGCTGCAAAAGCAAAGGCCACTGAGAAAAGAACAGGGGAAAAACTTTATAGAGCTGTCTTTTGAGCGTGTGTGTGTGTGTGTGTGTCATAAGGGATGTTGGTAAAGGGTTGGTTTAAGTTGTTCTGGTTTTGGTTACTTAGTTTTTAATTTAACTTTCATGGATTCAAGTTAAAGACTACAATGGCAAAACAACAAAATGCAAATCTCAATGCACTCAACTTCCAATTGAATTTTTACTAAAATATTTTTTGTACAGCTAGAGATAAAGAAAAGAAACTTTAAATTTAGGTGTCAAAAATAAATCCATAAATAAAGTAAAAAAAAAAAAACACTTATTCCCATCTCAGTTATGGAGAATCTTTTATTTTATGTAACAAAGATTTCATCAACAGTTACAACACTGCTATACTAAAAACATCGCTATAAACCAAAATGGGTATTCCATCCGTCCCGGACGGACGTGCATTTTGTGAGCAGAAGCGGCTAAGATAATGGATGGATGGACGTCATTAAATTTCCCGAACCGGGTCAAGTACGGATGGCCAGTCAACAGAAACACGCAATTGCACTACTTCAGACTGAGTGTGAAATATCACGACGCGCCAGGCAATAGGGGGTCAAGGCCCGCCCACCAAGATGCTTGAGGCACAGATTTGTAAAAATCAACTTTTTGTTCCTTTTGTTATTATTATTATTTATTTTCATCGTAAGTAGCTACTTTTGGTTTTTCTAAGACATTAAAATTTAAAGAAACAGTGATGACATTTTTGTTTGATCGTTGGTCAGTCTTATCTGCAACAGACGACCACGGCCTCGCTGACAATACTGTATCAATATTGGTGGGCGATGATCCTGCATGTTTTTCAAAGGGCAGTATAACGTGGCAAAACATGTCTGTGGAAAATGTATGCATTTGTAATTAACAAGAGCCAAGGCCACTCTCAATAATGACATCATTTGTTGTGATGAAGAGGAAATACCCTAAAAGCCGTAATACTTGGGTGATCATTCTAATATTTTCAGAATTTGGTGTGAGCATAACTTGAAATGTCAACATAAATTTAAGCGACTATTGATGAAAGTTTTTGCAGCTCAGGCACGTCTATTGTCCTACATTAAGCATTTAGTCTGTCGTGTTGCATGACTGTACGACAAGTGTAGAGGGACTATTATTTTACATTTCTGTGCGCAACTAAATAGCCATTCGAACCGTTTCATAAAAGATTCCCCGGGAGCTACAAACTCTGAACATCTACAATGAAGATCATTTTTCATTTATTTTTTTCTTCTAAACTTTGTAACAGACACTCTGGCTGAACCAGGTATCCTGGTGGAAGCAAAATGTCAGCACGTCCGCTATATTGGATATGGCTATTGCATTAGCCATAAAATTTGAAAATTATATTTGTAAAATGGACTTAGAATGACATAATGCAATTGTATGTAAGTATGTGGGGGGAAAAAAAACGCTCAACCAAATCAATTTGTAAAAATCACCAATCAAATGTGGTATTCCGTAAGGGGTACAAAATAATTTATCTAAAATATTGATGTAGAAAAATATTTGAAAATGTTAACATTTATACTACTTGCTGATGACTCTATAATTCTCTGCGCCAACTTGGATTAGGATCATAATATTCATCTCTACGCTGACAACACAATCATCTATGGCTTTGGACCGACCCCTGCAAAAGCGCTTGAATCTCTGCAGAAAGCTTTTGTGCAGCTCACACTTCTGCAATTGAAACTTGTCCTAAATGCCGACAAGACCAAATTAATGTTGTTTACGAATACATACCAAGAAGATTCCTGCAGATCCTCCTAAGGTGTTCACTCTTCACGGTGATCCTATACAGCTGGTGCTTGAGTACAAGTACCTTGGGGTTTTACTTGATGATTTTTTTTAACATTCAAGCCCCATATTGAAAATCTTGTGAGGAAACTAAAACCAAAATTGGGTTTCCTCTTCCGATAAGCTTTGTTTCTCTTTCAACGTAATAAAATGGCTTGTGACTGCAACATTTAAACTGTTTTAGGCAATGGAGACCTATTGTACATGAACGCTTCATCTCAATGTCTTAACAGAATTGTGTATCATGCTTCCTTGAGGTTCATCACAAACTGCAGAGCGTTAACACATCATTGTGAACTACACTCTCGTGTTGGATGGTCATCTTTGTCCGCCAGGAGGCAGGAACATTGGTACACTTTTATGTGTAAGACCATGCTTGGTCAGCTGTGAATTACGCAAAAGGAGAACTATTGACTCTTATTCATTGCGTTCGAACGATCAACTGTCGCTCTGTGTTCCACATGTCCGCATAGAACTGGGAAAAAAGATCTTTCTCTCATGCTGCGCCCACGACATGGAACACACTGCAGAAATCCTGGAAGCTACCTGAACTAATTTCTTGAAATGCTTTTAAAACCAGACTGAGAGCACTTGAGGTCAACTATTTTCATTGTAACTGTTTTTTGTAATTGTATGTTATTTTATTCGTTGTCTATGTCTGTAACTTATTGCTGCTACTTGGCCAGGACTCCCTTGAAAAAGAATTTTAACTTTTTTTTTGTTTGTACTTCGACTGTCAACCTATCTACCTACCTACGTTTGCATAACACACTTGAGGATTTGCTTGACAAAACATTTAAGTGGTGGGTTTGTCAAGAGAGCAGTGGCAAATGATTTCAGGTCCCTTCAAAATCTTTATTTGATTTTTAAGGTCAATATAGTTTCCCATTTTCTCTGGTTTCCTGTTGCGATAAAGCTTTTTGTGCTAAGGTACGAAGTTTGATGGATACTGAAGACAGCTTGGCCCTGGAGAGAATGTGGAAAGGACCAAAACTCTTCCAATTCTTTTAATGGAGCACTTAAAAAAGGAGCAAAGGAATTTGTGTGTAGGTGTTGAATAGAGATGACATTTATCTTCACTTCCGACAGATGAATACCTCTGCACAGAAAGGTTCTCAAACACCAACCTACTTCCCTTTCCTTTTCTTTTTGCATCACACACTTGAGAAAATAATGGCAGCATTTTATGAAGTTCAAGGTGTGAACTCAATGCAGTGCACCACACAGGAGTGCAAAAAAGGGCCGAGCTCAAACACCATGATTTATTCATCAATTTTGACACTTTTCCCATAGGTGAATGTCTAATGCACACCACATATTTTGAGACACATGACGCTTCAAGACAAGTTCTTCTCCCTATAGTGTGGGGTGAGATGAAGTTTTTTTCAAATAAATAAATTAATTAATTGTCTTCGAATACATACTTCAAGTGTAGTTTGGCCCACCTGTTATGGCCAACACCTTTACTGCAGGGCTGCTCAATGATGGAAAAAATCGTAATCACATAATTGAAGTCACGATCATACAAATGATCATTTCGAGACACCAAATCTTATTTGACTCACATGTTTCAATGGAGGTCAAATTTAAATAAAGGCTAATCTATTCTAATGTCCATATTTATGTATTTATTTATTTAGGTGCTGCAGCCGGTAGTGCATTTTAAATGGCACCAAAAACTATACGCTAGGGGTCTTCAATCCTATTCCTCGAGGGCCGGTGTCCTGCCTGCCTGATTTCCATCTCTTCCTGCTGCAACACACCTGATTCAAATGATCAGGGTCGTTACATAGCTTTTGCAGACCTTGCTGATTATCTGATCATTATTTTTCCTACTGAATTTTCTGGGTACCCTTCATTTGCCCAAGCTGTTGGCATTTTGAGGGGCCTGTGGCTGGAACTTCTTCATTGGTGTTCCCAATTGTGGCCTTTGAAATCACCTTGACTTGTGCTTGGTCTCGATGTGTATACGTTCATGGTTTAGCTGGAGGTGATGCCGGTGGTTAGGTGCTTTCACACTCTGCTGTATTACTACAACTCAGGCTTGAACTTCTCTTCTCCTTTTATTGGACAACCTTTCTTTGAAGGCGTCTCTCTTGCCCTTTCAGCCTGTGTTCTCTGCCTTGATAGTTCTCATTTGCGTGTATCACATGCTCACAAAATTCGCTGTGTATTTGCTAAATCAAACATTCTCCAGTCTACATTCTACTGGAATTGAATGGCGTTGACCACTGCTGTTCCGAGTATTCTGGTCTTTTGAGGACAACTCTATCTGTAAGGTGCACGTTCTGTTTCTGAAGCCATACTCTGTTCTCTTTCCCACTTTCTGCAAAACTAAGACTTTATCCTACTACCTCTTGCTGTTCAGCCTCTTGCCTTACCCCTGGGCATCCAATTTTCTTTTTCCTGCTTGAACCTTACCAATTGCTACTCTTTCCTTTACTCTTGGTGCCTTTTCCCTACAACCTTCCTTGCCTCATCTGTCACAGATGCAGATCGTAGTGATAAAAAAAGTCACTATCGGTTTATGTTAAAAATAATTTTATTTGGACACAAATTGTTATATATTTGTGATGTTGGCCACTCAATATTAGTTACTGTAATGTATTACATTTATTTTTACACATACATGCAGACATCTACTCTTTTTTATTCATTGGCTTTCAATTTAGCATAGGACTCAACGCTGTTTAGGTGATATATTCTGTTTACTGTTTTTATGTTCTTAATTTATAGAACGGTCTTTATTTAATAAGACCGATTTATACTTTATGTATGCAGCTGTGGCTGTTTTTAAAGTGCTCTATGGATAAAGATGAGTTGAGTTATTTTGCTAAATATGTGTGTTTAATGTAATTGTTGGTCTGAACTTCTCTTAGATTATTTATCTATCCATTTTCTTTGGGGCAGGACCCAAACTCTTAGATTATAAATTCCTTATTTGGACAATTTCCTTTTTTTTTGTTGTAAACAAAACGATTTAACAATACAATTTTCGCACTAATAAAACACCTCAAAGATATACAGCTCCTCCACTTTACGGGCAATGCAGCCTTTGGAATGACCCTACCGTAGTTTAAGACGGTAGAGTAGTTGACAATGGGAGACAAATCCCAGTGACAGTTTGTATTTCCTTAATGTCACTATTGGTTCTAAGCATTTTCCAAACAAGACCGAACTACAGTTGCAGTATTTACACTAAGGGGAGCTGTAATAAATATCAGAAAATAAAATTATATATGTATCCCACCTCTTTTAGCAACAACAGAAACAAAGTGTGATGCGCAATTTGAATTCACAAATGTTGGCAAAGCACAACCATTTATTTTTGTGTGAAATGAACAACAAAAATCAGTTTCTATTAACATGAGGCAGCTTTATCTAGAGAGCAAACAACATATTGGCCAACTGCCTATTAATATAAAGTGAATATTTGGATACTTACATGGATGGAGAGATACACGTTTAATCCTTTGTTCAATAAAGTCATTGGCCCGGCCAGCATCACATCTGCATTACATCTCTACAAGTGTCTTGAATAGCTGTATAACCATAAATATTCCTTGTGTGGGTTTTTACATTATGGGATTTGTTTCAAAATGTCTGAAACAGTCCGTCAAAGTTTAGAAATGGGACCCCTCCCTTGAGTATTTACAAGAATGAAACGCGAAGATTCTTCATTGTGTATTAAGCTTTAAACCATCGCATTTTAAATGTATTCACATGTGTTGGCAGTTTGATGCATCTGCCTGTGTAACCACAACAATAATGCTGCAGCATTCTTTGTGCTGTTTGAGGGCCTTCATTGGGAGATTGCAGGCAAATTTTATGGGCATGACCCTCTAAACCAGGTGTGGGCAAACTACGGCCCAGGGGCCACATGCGTTAAACGTATTAATCCGGCCCGCCGAATTTGAAAAAAATTAAATGAATAAACCTTGTTAATGTTTTATTTTTTAAATACCGTGGTTTTTCAAAAACATATATTTTGTTGTAATGCTTATGTTCACTTTCATTTAAAATTAAATGTATTTTATTTCTTTGATGAGGTGAGGTTACCTGAACACTCCATCCATCTGCTCCTGGTCTGGCCACTCGGTCAAATTTTAGAACCCATTGTGGCGCGCCAATCAAAAAGTTTGACCACCTCTGCTCTAAGCCATATGAGGCCAAAACAATTGCAATTAACGTGTTGGGAAGCATTGTCTGTAAATGTAAACGACATAGCAAGAGGAAGAAATAGGAAATAATTAGTCAGTGTGTGCAGGTAAAAAAAGACGGGGTGCTACACAAAAGAAGTGCACTTCATAGTAACCACAATTAATTGCTTTAATGATAGAAATGTAACAAAGATACATGGTTCTACTTGTCAAACAAATTTTCAACCCCTGGCCCAGAAATGTGCAAAATAATGACAGCATCACAGTGAACATGCATGACAATTCTTTAAAGGGTTTAGTGTACAGAAAATGTAACTTTGGACTTGCTGGTGGTTGTGTTGTACCGTGTTGGAAAAGGTGGTGTCTGCAAGAAGGATTCCACAATGATTTTGTCTGATATATATATATACATATACATACAGGGCGGCATGGTGGCCGACTGGTTAGCACGATGGCCTCACAGTGAGAGACAGCATCGGGCGTGGGTTCGATCCCGGCTCCGGCCATCCTGTGTGGAGTTTGCATATTCTCCCCGTGCTTGCGTGGGTTTCCTCCGGGTACTCCGGTTTCCTCCCACATTCCAAAAACATGCATGGCAGGCCGATTGAACACTCTAAATTGCCCATAGGTATGAGTGTGAGTGCGGATGGTTGTTCGTCTTTGTGTGCCCTGCAATTGGCTGGCAACCAGTTCAGGGTGTCCCCCACCTACTGCCCAAAGATAGCTGGGATAGGCTCCAGCACCCCCCGCGACCCTAGTGAGGAGAAGCGGTACAGAAGATGGATGGATGGATATATATACAGAGGAGTGAGTAAGAGGTCACCACTGTGTGTAATAGTGCCTCATGACTCTGCGTCTTCCACACAACCAGCCCCATCGTCTATTGTTGGGTCTTTTTAAGAATAAAGTTGACCACTTCAGGTCGGGAGGGATTGCAGTTCTTTGGAACTTGAAAGTCTCGACAGTTAACCTTGGACAGTGTACAGTATGACCATATTATTCAAGTAAATATCTGTTACAAGCTTCACAAAAAAATAGTTGTCTAGAAATGTGATCAATCGCAATTAATTATGAAAAATTTGGGGGATTTATTGATTAAGCACTAATATATATAGATATATATATATATATATATAAAACCACACTTTGCATGCACCAATGTCATGCACAGACCCCAGTGTGTACTGTGTGTGCTTTGAGCTCCCTGATTTTAATGATTTCAATGACGGGAGTCGCTTTGATTGACCTGGACTTGGCTACATTCCATCCCACGACGCCGCAAAGGGGCAAACACTCGCATCTACCTGTGTAAAGTCTAGGATGATAACAAAAGACTGAAAACTCCACCCATACGTACAATTAGACTGCGCTTTCTTCCAGACTTGCTTCGACATGAAGGGCTCCAAAACGTCTTAAGTCCTGAATGTGCCAAATAGGAGAGTTATTCATGACCTTCTCAATACATAAGGTTTGCCAATTGCCTTGCACAGCACTTGGAATCAAGGCTGAAAAAATGGCGTTTGACAATGAAATGTACTTCTGGGAAACATTGTTCGTGTCAAGGGGTTCCCTGCTGTGATCACATCGGGCTGACAGGGGGGATTTGATCACCGAGATAGCACAGCTAAGTGCATGGTTGGCACATGGATGTTCGTAACGTTATTTAGAGTTTCAATTTACATATATTGGCATTACTAATAACTTTTAGAAAGAGAAATGGGATAATCTGAAGCTGAAGATTGCTGATTTAAATCAGGTAGGATAGTTCATGGTATCTTAACAGTGAAAGGGAAAGACAAACAAAGCCAGCTAAAAACACAAATAAGCAAGCTAATTGATATCCACTCTCCGAACTGTCAAAATATATGTTCCTATTGAGCCAGATCACTCCCATTACACCTTGGCATTCAAGTTCCAGTTTTGCATTGACACCAAAACCAGTATTGGCACTGAAAAAGATTCAATTGAACAATTCAATACAGACATTAAGAAATACAATACTTTGTTTGAATATTTTTAGATAATGCATTTTGTATGGAGCAGCATAAAAGACAAAAAAAGGAATACAATACTTCATCAGATATGAATCCGGCCACATCCAAATGTGTGTCCGATGCTTGTCAATGTGTTTTACGAACTATCTGTCCGTCCAGCCATCACATATCTATCTTTCCAAGAGTTAAAGAACAATATTATAAAATGATCATCATGATTGAGTTTGACAACCTCTAAAAATAATCAAAATGTGTGGATCAACCTTTAAAGCAAAACTTAAAAAATAATTTAAAAAAGGTAGTCAGTATTTAAAACATCTGAGGGCATCAGCCCCCACTGCGCCAGCTGACCGTTACGGCACTTAACGTCACTGCGGAGTGGGACATCAAATTCAACGTTATTCAGACACGGCTGCTTGAAAGTCACACGACTGATGATTTAACCAGAAAAGTCTGAAAGTATTTGCGGAGGATGGAAATTAGTGTGCCCAAACGCAACTATACCTGTTTTATTTTATTTATTTAATTTAAAATATTGTAGTTGTACAATGCACTCCAATACATCTTTATTTGTATAGTCAAGTCAAGTCAAGTCAATTTTATTTGTATAGCCCTTAATCACAGACAGTCTCAAAGGGCTTTACATAGCCACAATCGACATCCCCGATCTTAACCCCCAGGAGGGCAAGGAAAAACTCACAAAACCTCATTAGGGGAAAAGTGAGAAACCTTGAGAAGGGACCACAGATGGGGGAATCCCCCTTCCAGGATGACCAGGCTGCAATGGATGCCAACTGGGCAACATTTGACACATACAATGATGCTATGCAATAATAGATGAGATAATATAAGAGTCAATTGAATGAAGTGCTGCAGGAAGATGACTTCAGTGGAGTGGGTCCTCATCCAGGGCCGTAATATCCATGGCAGCATATCCGAAGATGAGCCTTCGATCTTGTACCGGTCAGTTGGTGTAAATTCAGTACAGCCACTTCCAAGTGAATCGCCATCACCTAATTCGGGGAATTGGGAACAGAAAAGAAAGAACAGAAATAGCAAACAGGCCAACAAGTAGTTCAATGAAGTGCTGAAATATAAGGAAATCAGAAAAGGCGCTGCATGAAGACGACTTCGGCAGAGCAGGTCCCTTCCCGGTTCGTCAGTGCCGTAATCTTCAAAGCATGTCCCCATCACCTAATTCCCAAGCAGGGGAAGGAGGGGGCAGAAAAGAGAAGAAGCGGCAGTAAACAGGCCAACAAATAATTAAATTAGATGCTAAAGTATATAAATAAATTGATCAAATGTCGCGCTGCAGGAAGACGACATCACTGGAACAGGTGCATGCCCAGTTGGTCAATGCCTTAAACTTCCTAGTGGGTCACCGTCACCTAATCCCCCAGCCGGGGGAAAAGGGGGCAGAAAAGAAAACAAAAGAAAAAAAGCGGCAGTAAACAGGCCAACAAATATTTCAGCTAAATGCACAAGAGTATAAATGCGTCTTTAATAGTGTTTTGAACATTTCTACTATACAAAGTACAGTGGTTTAAAAAAATAATTTAAGGGATTAAGTGTTTATTTTCTGCCTATTCAGAAAATACAGTCAAGTACCCACGATGATACACTACTGCATTTGGATGAGTTTGTGTTACAATTATTCAAATTTTAAAAACAATGATGTTTCAAATTATATGATATTAAGGAAGATAATTGTTTTTTATGTATACTCGACTGATAAATATGAATTGCAGAAAAATATTTTTAATTTAATATTTAAAATTAAGAAATGTTTTAATAAATATTTTAGTATTTTTTTTACATACCATATATAGCCTATATCTTTAACCCAAGCGTTTAAGTTCAAGGTCCTGTTTTTGTTTAATAAGTTAATGGTGCTGAATATATACTTCACAAGATAAGTATTGTCTAAATCAGGCATCACCAAATGGCGGACCGCGGTCCGGATCCGATGGTTCGGACCGGACCCATGGCCAATCTATGATGAATTTTTTTTTCAGGGCTCATTCGCAAACGTTGGCGCTGCAATTCTAGTTAATACGGAAAAGGCGTCACTGATTTGAGCCAATCAAATCTTTTGTTTACGATCCACTGCCAATTGCGCAGCAGACCGGAAGAGAGTGTTGCTGACAGTATGCCTTGCTAAAAAGTAAGCAAGGTCGATGCGTATTGTTTTAAATGAATGGACAGAGAAATTTAGTTTCGTTCTGGCTGCACCCAATTCAAAACCAGTGTGCATCATATGCTCCGAAACAGTCGCAACATTGCGAAGCGCCACTACGAAACAAAGCACCGCCCTTTTGTGCACAGTTATCCGCTGACGTTTGAGGTGAGCGCACGCAAAAACATCGAACTTCGAGTGCAGTACTACAGATTTTTACATTTTCGTTTACATCCCAGCGGCATGCAAACAAATATTCAGTAAAAGTATCATGGATTTTGGGGAAACATAAAAAAACGTTCAAGTGATGGGGAAGTTGTGAAGGAGTGCTCAAATGTGGTTGCACAAACATTATATAAAGGAAAACACAAAGCCCAGATGAGTGAAATAATCTACCAAATCCCAATGGCCCTGACTCCGTTCCAACACAGATTTAAGTCACTGGCAGGGCAGTCACAAACTCATTTTTCTCATTAAGAGAAGTTAAAAAAATATTCAAAAGAAAAAGTGGTGTCAAAGCTCATTTTGAATTAGTTTTTCATGGGGACAGCCATTTTTATTGATTGTGTACTGAACATGTTGACCTGGTTTACTTGGATAATTAGGCTTTCCGTTTTTTTTAGGCTGATAACTCTTTGATTTAAAAAAAAAAAAGAAGGTACAAGATGTTAACTCAATGCTTAGCACTTGATATATTTCTGCAGGAGGTATTTTACTATTTTTTTCTGGAAGTGGCACCCTTACATTCCTGGAGCCACATTTTCTTGAATGTGAAATAAACGCCTTATATTTGTTTGCTAAATATTTAGTATATAAGTGCGCTCTGTTGAAAATGACTAAATATTGAAACTATATAAAAATGTGAACATAGGCTAGACATTTCGGGAAGTTGGACTTTGGTTCGGACCTTTTAATTGGAAGAAACCTTCGTCGTGGACCTCTGTGTCTTTTAATTGAATACCTCTGGTCTAAATTGTATTTGTTAAGGAGCTGTTTATTTGCCAAATATACTATAATCCGTTGCTTAGAATGCACCACAGAAGATGGGTCATTTCTATTCTTAATTCTTTTCATGGTTGTTTTTTTTTTTAATATGTTGCTAAGTACGTGCAGCAGAAAACAAGTCAGGTGTTGCTAAAATGTGTGCTTTTGAGTTTAAGCAAATGTAAGTAGCTTCAATAAGCTATAAATTAAAAAAAATGTATTGAAAAAATATCGAACCGTGACACTAATGTGTTGAACCAAACCGAACCGTGAAGTTTGTGTTTCATTACACCCCTAATATATATATATATATATATATATATATACACACACACACATTAAATTAAAATATAAATTGAACATCACTCAAACCTAAATCCCACCTCAACATGCCTTCCCTCCATGGAGGATAAGCATAAATCCATCTGTTGTGCATTAGTATTTTTTTATGAAATGTCTCCAGAGGGTATGACATCATAGTCCCTTTGTGTGAGGGAATGGTGGTGCAATTCTACCACATGAAGGTTTATACGTTGGCATTAAACTCTCACTCTTTTATCATCCCTCCCCTACCTACTGTCAAAGGGCAATATATAATTCTCACCTAAAGATTTGAAATCCTACTTCTGAAGGATGGAACAGCGCCAGAGTGGCTTGTTATGTTTTATGACCATGTCAGAACCTCGATTGATTGAGGCCATGATTGAAATGTGCTTCATAGCCTTTGCAGTCTGTACAAATTACAGCTGATTTTTATTGTTTGCGTCTGTGTTATTCCTTTGACTATATTTTTGTCAAGTATGTTTATTTTTACACACGAGAGAAAAGATCTCAAATGGATTATGGAACTTGTTGAACTGCAAAGAAAGAAAGAATGAAAACACACAATTAGGCAAACATGAAATGTGGTTGTGATTTTAAAGTTTTGCTAGCGTTTCTCAGACTTTCCCCCAAGGTTCGTAGCAGGTGCTCGTGAGATCATTGTTGGCTGTAGTGTGCATACACAGGGGACTCAATAAAGTAAGGAGAGGTTTAACACTAAATTGAGCATGCCTGCAGGCAATAAATTTACGAGTTCTATGCTATTCGAAGCAGTTTTTTCTGGGCTGGAATAGGCTTAGCTGCCACCACCAAAAAAGTGAATGAGGTGGCATCATGGGAACAATTACAGCTAATCAAATTATCCTCTTGGTAAATTGTGTTGTCCGTTATTATCCTCACAGTTTGTATTATTTCAATGTGGCCTATGATTTGCTTTATATGTAAAATCCATATTTTTGCCATCGGCTTTGTTTGCCATTCTGACATGCTAAAATAAGTTTGAATTAACTAGCTACAACATCCAACTGAACTGTGGCACACATTATAATTGTATGAAACCCAATAAGGTTCTTTTAACTGACACATTTACATTTTTACTATGTGCGTTTTATTTTCTTCAACATAATTACCTTTACCACTTTTGATAGTGGTGCTGAATAAGTCTGTATTATAATTGAGTGGAGTTCATATTTTGATGTCAATGTGCAGACATATACTGCTGACGACAAAAAATACTTTACAAGGAGACAAACCAAAATGAAAGCTCTGTGGTAAAACCTCATTAGTTTCAGGCAGGCTCGCTGACAGGCGCTGGTTCACTTCACTAGTTTCTTTCTTGTTCTTTTCCAGTGGCATTTAAATTTTCAGCCAGATTCAAAGCAGGAAATAAATAGAGCAGCCTTACCTCAAAAAGATTTCGCCTCACTGACCTTATGACACACAACAGTAATTACGGTAGATCCAATTAAGCTACTTCAGCAGCATCTTAATGCCACCACACTCATTTGCCACAATTCTTAGCTATGCAGATGGAATATGCTGCTCTTGTCTTTCCTGCGTCAAATGTAATTGTATTAATTAATTAATTAATTTATTTTTCTCAAAGAGGACCTTTCTAGATGTCGTAACTAGTTCAGATATGCAGTATGAGGCTTGTGTGGATCAAATACAGTAACTTTTCTAGATCTGTTAACTTCTTTATGTATTTAACCTCATTTGCAAATAGTAGTCTTATAAATATCCAGAGCATTCAAAACTGGTATGCTAACATGAAAAAGCAGTTCCAAAACCTGTTTGTGAACAGTCCCATAAAAACGAGAGAAGCACACGGCATAGCAATGTTGTGCGTTTTATTTTATTTTTTTTAACCATAGCTGTTTTGTCACAGCTATCAAGTGTCATGCGTGAACGCAAGATGAGTTCATTTCAGTCTATAGCCCATATCATGACACAGATTGCAGACTGAACATATACAGTAAATCTCCCCTGACATCCATCCTCAGTCATTTCAGCGCGTTGATTATTACTTTCACATGTGTGCCGGAGATTAAAAAAAAGTGTAAGGTTGAAAAAAAAAAAAAAAACATTCCTTTTCTTTTTTTAGAGTTTTTTTCTTTTTTGCAGCTATGATATTTTCAAACAATAAACCAAAGGTCAGTACCCTATCTTGGCCTAAGGAGTGCCAGCAAATATACATAGTAAATATGGACATGGATTCTAAAGTAAAACAAGCCCAATTTAAATATAGAGCAAATTCAATGTGATGAATGAAGCCATATTTGTAACTTATTAGGTAGCTATGTAAATTTGATACATAAGTCCAAAACATTACAACTGATGAGGCAATTAAGGGTCTGTTACCTACATAGGCTATTATTTCCCATGAGAAGATTTGGCCTGTGAAAAGCCGACAACAACTGGGCAGGCTAAATATGTGCACCAACAGTTTGCATTAGACAATTTGCTGAGCATGCATAAAAGCTTGACATTTACACATTTCATGAGCATCTCATTGCAATGCAATATAATTGTATTTTCCAAAATTCAAAAACAGATAAGAATACAAATGTACTTTACTATATAATACTCATGTGTAAATATGACAAATTACTCTTTAAGGTAAAGTTATTAAACAAGACTTCAAAACAATCCCTTTGTTTCTTTAATCTCAGCAGGCTTCTGAGGAAAAGTACTTTATTGGATGGGAAGAAAATGTATATATATATTTTCATGATGCTTGGCTGTTTGCCAAGGAAAATGAAGCGGAATTTGATGGTCTTAACATTTGTGAATACTTATGAAACTTTGCACACAAATCATGCCTGACAAAAGCCATTGCATCTGTGTGTGTCGGTGCGTTCAAGTGTGTGTGTGTGTATGTTTGACCGGCACTCAGGATTCTGAAGACCTTGAGCAGATTACATTTACATGGAGACACATAAAAGCTGAAATCTGATTGGAAACAAAAATATACATACGGATCAACTGGACAGGACCAGGGCGGCACGGTGGGTGACTGGTTAGCACGATGGCGTCACAGTGCAGAGGTCATGGGTTCGATTCTGCCTCCGGCCTTCCTGTGTGAAGTTTGCATGTTCTCCCTGTGTCTGCTTGGGTTTCCTCCACATTCCAAAAACATGCTGGCAGGTTGATTGGACACTCTAAATTGCCCCTAGGTACGAGTGTGAGCACGAATGGTTGTTCGGCTATGTGTGCCCTGCGATTGGCTGGCAACTAGCTCAGGGTGTACATGCAACATGTCTCAACCAGTTTATATCCACTCAGCCACCCTGTACATCATAGGTCTGAGCATGACCTCTAAAATTCTTCCTCTAATTGAACAAGAATTAGACAATGACAGACACAGATTGTCTCACCGCATTAGAGATGGAGTCAGATCAGACAGTGAGGATACTACAAGATCTGCTGCGTTGAGATATTTGTAGTAGCCTTTTGTCGGACAGTTGCAAATCTGTGCTCCGGACATCAACCTTGAGGATTTCTTTTGCGCACTCTGGGACAACATTCGGCTTCATGCATTTGCTGAGACTCTTTTGCAAGGGCCACTATTTACATATGCAACATTTGTTCTATTGGTATTTCATGTTGCAGTATTTTCCTAAAGTTCTGGAATGGTGGAAGAACACCTACAAACATCCATGCATCCATCCATCTGAGCCGCTTCTCACAAGGGTCACGGGGATGCTGTCTTCTGACAGCAGGCGGGGTATACGCTGAATTGGTTGCCAGCCAATCGCAGGGCACACATAAACGAACAACCAACCGAGCTCATACTCACCCCTAGGGGCAATTCAGTGTGTCCTAACAACCTACTATGCATATTTTTGGAATGTGGGAGTAAACCGGAGCACCCAGAGAAAACCCACACAGGCACGGGGAGGATGTCATCCTCCGTGGGGACGTGGAGGTTGAGGCGGACGCAAACGCAGGAAAGCGAGGATTTAATTAACAAAAACAAAAGGCAAACAAGAAACTTGGAAAACCTAAAATACCAAAAATGCAAAACAACAGAGACAAATAAAACATGACTTGAATGAACTAAACTTGACTGCGAGACAGGTATGAGGACATGGACATGAACATCTGACACTGACAGCGACAATGGATCGACAAGACTTGACTGCCAGGATGGCCGAGTGGTCTAAGGCGCCGCGTTCAGGACCCAGTCTCCCCAGGAGGCCTGGGTTCGAATCTCGAATTTCCCCATTGTGGGACTAATAAAGGGAATATTAAAGCAACCAGGGAACTAAATAAAAACAAAGTAACAAGACAACGAAGAGCACCTGGACAAGACACAAAGGGTTGAGGGAGCTGATTGGTTCACACCAGGGAGTGAGACGACAAGCACAGGTAAGCACGATCAGATGGCGCACAAGACACACATTAAACAAGGAAAAACATGAAATTAAATACTAAATCAAAAACAACAAACACACAACACAGACCATGACAGACGACATGCATACTCCACACAGGAAGGCTGCAACCGGAATCAAACGCATGACCTCTGCACTGTGAGGCTATTGTGCTAACCAGTCACCCGCTATTTTATATTACACCATATATTTGTTACAGCTCCAACTGTTGTGAGATACGCTATATAAATAAAGTTGTTTTGTATTGTACATAATCATATTCATTCATTAGTTCATTCTCTTCCGCTTATCCTAGGCTGGGTCGCGGGGGCACTGGCTTAAGCAGGGAAGCTCAGACTTGCCAAGGACTAAGCGGAGCCTCAGAGGGGATCGTGCCTTTTCTTTCCTTCTCTCTGGAGTGACCTTCCAATAAATGTTATGCAAGCCCCCTTTCTGTCAACTTTTAAAACGGTTTGATGACACTTTTTTATTCTTTAACTTTGACTCAACATGAGACTGTCTCCCTTCTGCTGTTCTTCTGGTATCTACTGTATATGTGTTGATTTGTTTTAATTTGTGTTCTAATTTGCTGCCATATGTAAAGTGCTTTGTGACACAACTCTTGCTGTTGTGAAATATGTGATAGAAGTAAAGTTGAGTTTCCATTTTGCACATATCCGAGCACGAGCCATCCTCAGGACAAGCTTTGCTCATGCCAAAGTACAATATATTATTGCACGCTCACATCAACTCTTCAGCACTCTAAAATTATTTTCACTTGATAATTTAATATTCTAAAAGAAATAGCAATTATTACACTGTCACTGATTAAATTGGTACAAACACTGTGCAGCGCTGCCAGGTGCTCACTGTGTTGACAGGCAGCTGCAGTCATATGATACCACAGACAGTACAAACAGGCTTTTAACTTCACAAAACCAAACGCCCGTGTTACATCCTCTTCTGAAACTCTTTCAAGCCCGTATCTCACTGAGCGGCGAGAGTTGGCGAGTGCTTGGCAAACGTCCCTAATGTTGATTTTTCCGAAGGGTTCATTCAAGGTCGCAAAGACTCGCGAAGATGTTCGCCAGATGTTTGTCAACAGTTTCAATGGACAAAAAAAGCTTTGGTTGTCAACAGTTCAAGATTTTGTTGGGATGAAATGTTTACGACCGTTAAAACTTTTGGCGAGCATTTCTACGAGTGCACACTCTTACAAACATACCCCTCAGTGAGATAAAACCTTTACAAAGCCATGAACAATTCAGTACATACACCAAAACCGGTTTCTATAAGTCAAGTTGTAGTTTTAGAATTGTTTCAAACTATATCAGCATTCATTGCTGCCATGTGTATGGGTGTACAAATTGGAGTAGAAAGGAGGTTATTTTTTATCCTCAATTCCAAGAGGAAACGGGCCATTTCAGAAACACCGCAGGAGCCTGTGGCTGCAAGCTATTAAACGCTGACTGAATCGAGAACATAATCAGAATGTCTACGTCCAATGTCTATTGAGGCGTAGTCCATTCTACCATTAACAAGACGCTAAACGAGAACTACCCCGGCACGAAAATGTAGATGCGCCCATTTCTACGCCAACCGCAGTCTCCTTTCTGTCACCGAGTTGTCAGGTGCGCCGGGGGCGTGCCAGCTTCGTCTGCTGGAACGCCCGATGAGGCGCAACATGGTCTGGCACATTCCCAAACACTTAACTAGACTTGCCTTGACATGAAAATGAAAATGCCTCTCTATGAAAATCGAAAAAAGTCATCTCTAGCAATTACTGTTGTCTGGTGTTCTGTGTTTGGGTTCTACGCATACCAGTAACAGTTTCAGTTCAGGTAAGCAGTTATCATTCATTTTCTGCCACATGGAAGTATCCTGGAACCTTTTGTTGGCACAAATTATCAAATGGTCTATTGACATTATTAAGAAAGCTCAGTTACTGGTGTACTAACCATTTTTCATTTGATTATTATACATGTTGGTGTATTGTGTGGATCGAATTTTACAGTGACTTGATTTTCCAACTTGCATAAATATTCACATCACATCATCCCCATAGGGAAGCAATACTGTTGTAAACCAATGATCAATATTGTTCTATAATTTTTGATAAACAAAAATTTGAGCTCTACTATTTCCCCTTTCAATACGATAGATACAGAACATTACATTTCAGGCTGTATGAGCCCACCCATGTGTACTTAAATGGAGCGCAACTTAAATGGAGAGCAATTTGAAACAGACCTTCAATGCCAACCTTTTGATGATCAGTTCGGTTGGAGAAATGAGTCACTATTGGTCACAGGCAGCGACTACCTTTGTGATAGTGCTCGCATCAATGCAGTTATCACAGTACCCGTAATCAGCGAGCTATGCTTTGAGGTTTCATGTAATAGAGGCCCTTCTCTCATGAGCTGCAATCAGTGGTTAAGTGCATGTTTATTTTTGTAAAGGCGGGACACAATACGATGATTTTCATTTTCTCACTCTTCCCCTATGGTAGAAATAATCGGTCAAAAAATATACTTGACTGTGAACCTCATATCTTAGTTTCATTTGTAGTTTTGGAGTTCAATAAGGTCAAAAAGACGCAGATGCTCTGGTTTTGTCAGGCAGCAGAGCTTATTCTCACAAATTTCATCTGTTCAAATGTCATTTACTGATCCCTCAGCTTCTCTGGAGGACCGCGGCCACCGCATGGTTTGTGCTGAGTAAACAGCAGTGGTTTCTAGATAGCCACAAGAGCAAGGCATTCTACTTTGTGGCCGCCATTTTGTTTGTCCTCTAAACCATGACTTTTACCAGGGAGCCGGCAGGCAAACAGCACAGCTCAGCTTCAACTGATTGATAAGAGATAATAAAGATGGGCGTGTGTTTCCTCTCGAACACACCAGGATAAAGGCACTTAGCAAGTGCCTTTAAGGACTTATGTGCATTGTGTGTTGCCCATTTTTTCGTAACAAGCTTACATATATATTTCTTGCTCAGTAAAATAAAATTGGCATTTCCTTTCAGTTAAAGCAATCAGTTTTTGAGTACAGCGAATAAATCATTTCCCCTGGAGTGCTCCTTTTTCATTGCCAAAATTCATACACCCCCACGTTGTGTACACATCAGCAAAAGAACTGAACATATGGTCAAAAGCATGTACAATACTGTACTAGAAAGTGGCAGTATTTCACAGTTCATATATTATTGCTTTAGTTCGGAATCCCTCCAGGTTTGTGAACGAGTGTATAGATGTTTATTGTGTGTACGTGTTCAATAAACGGAACAAGAAAAGACTTGAATAGTTCGGCATGTGTTCTGACGACCCTTCCAAAGGGAGTTTATGAAGCTATAAATAGTAGTCTAATTAAAAAACTCGACAATATCATAAACTGCATGGCAATGTACACTGTTGCGTTACAAAGCATTACAACGTACTTTCGAGCTGCAAGTAAAATCGCAAGACAGAGTAACCACCATTACTTGGGGCCGAGCGTTCAGCCCCCTAACATTATTTCATCTTGTCAGTTGTCATGTTATTCTTGTTTATTGAACATGTTTGAGTAAATCTGGTTTTGATAATATAACCTTTTAACAGTTTTGACACGCTATTTAACCTCTCCGTGGCAAGCTCCACGGTGGTTGGGAAAACGCATTGTCTTGATTAATTAATGTTCATTTTTCATGTTACACCAGTATTTGAAACTATATATAGTTTTTTTTTTTTAATGAAAATGCTGCATTAATAAACTAATAACTGCAATGTTGTTCATTTCAGTCAAACTGGCAAATTTAAAAGAGCATTTTAACATTTGAAACACAGAGTGACCTCAAATAAAGCATATACAACTGTCTGTGGTCAGACTTCGATTTTAGGCTATAAGTAAAATGCCTTTGACTTGACTATCCTTCAGCAGAACTGGACAAGAATGCATTGAGAAAATACAGGCAGACATTACATGGCATGATAATCTTCCACAGAATGAGGAAAACTGAGGAGTTTCTCACTTCTCAGGCATTTTGAGCATTCACAGATTTTGTTCTCAAGCTATTGTTACCACCTCAAATTGGTTAATAGTGTATAAAAATTACAGATTATGTGGTGACAGACTATACGTTTAGTTTCTTTTTTTCTAGACAAATGTTTTTTTTTCCCAGTAAAGTGAAAAAAATGTCTTACACTGCTGACAGTTTTGGCTGCCACGTCAGCCTTCGTCAGAGCTGTCACTGCAATGCAAGTCGACCAGTGTTTGGGGACAGTGTTAAAAACAGTAGCATTAACACCACTCAGTAATAAAATATCCTGTGTAGTCTATGATGATATACTGATGTTGCTAAAATTGGTGTCGCCTCTATATGTCTACTTGAAATGGACACTATGCCCTCACATAAACTACTGATGTTACATGTAAATAAGACGATATGAAAAGCAAAGTGCCCTTGAAGGAATTTTATTCAAGTGTTTGTGTCTGAAAAGTGAATGTCCGCATTATCTATGTCCGTGAATTTGTCTCACTTTCTCAGTCTAGAACACAAGGCCTCACCAACTTACGTGAGCAATGAGCTGCAAAAAAAGACTAGGGTTGTCTCATTTGGCAGTGTACAGCAAATGGACATGATGGTGAAATGTTAATCGTTTTGTGTCTGTTTTGCTGAATTTGAAGGTGGCCCAAAGATTCTGCAAGACCACTCAACATCTGAACAGCAATCAGGTGATTAAATCTTGTCCATGGTGAAACATTTGGTGTACCAGCCATTTGGCAAAGTATCAGAATGAAGGCAACCTTCACGCACAGAGAGATGCTCCCTTATCCAGACC